>NW_027316588.1:0-22500 GCF_033978685.3 Nerophis lumbriciformis | reverse complement strand
CCAGGCCTCTATAGAAAAGTTTGGTTTTTTGTCTATGTGTCATCATTTTAGAGTACCAGGCCTCTATAGAAAAGTTTGGTTTTTTGTCTATGTGTCATCATTTTAGAGTACCAGGCCTCTATAGAAAAGTTTGGTAAATTTGACTAAGTGTCTAGGAGCATTTCCCTTTAAGAAGGCCGACCTGCTATGGTTCTCCACCCGGGTACGGAAAGCAAAATTAGTCCCTCTCCTCGCTGGAAGTCCAAAAAAAAAAGGCGTGAATTTGACTAAGTGCCTAGGAGCATTTCCCTTTAAGAAGGCCGACGTGCTATGGTTCTCCACCTGGGTCAGGAAAGCAAAATTGTCCCTCTCCTCGCTGGAAGTCCAAAAAAAAGGCGTGAATTTGACTAAGTGCCTAGGAGCATTTCCCTTTAAGAAGGCCGACGTGCTATGGTTCTCCACCTGGGTCAGGAAAGCAAAATTGTCCCTCTCCTCGCTGGAAGTCCAAAAAAAAGGCGTGAATTTGACTAAGTGCCTAGGAGCATTTCCCTTTAAGAAGGCCGACGTGCTATGGTTCTCCACCTGGGTCAGGAAAGCAAAATTGTCCCTCTCCTCGCTGGAAGTCCAAAAAAAAGGCGTGAATTTGACTAAGTGCCTAGGAGCATTTCCCTTTAAGAAGGCCGACGTGCTATGGTTCTCCACCTGGGTCAGGAAAGCAAAATTGTCCCTCTCCTCGCTGGAAGTCCAAAAAAAAGGCGTGAATTTGACTAAGTGCCTAGGAGGATGTCCCTTTAAGAAGGCCGACGTGCTATGGTTCTCCACCTGGGTCAGGAAAGCAAAATTGTCCCTCTCCTCGCTGGAAGTCCAAAAAAAAGGCGTGAATTTGACTAAGTGCCTAGGAGCATTTCCCTTTAAGAAGGCCGACGTGCTATGGTTCTCCACCTGGGTCAGGAAAGCAAAATTGTCCCTCTCCTCGCTGGAAGTCCAAAAAAAAGGCGTGAATTTGACTAAGTGCCTAGGAGGATGTCCCTTTAAGAAGGCCGACGTGCTATGGTTCTCCACCTGGGTCAGGAAAGCAAAATTGTCCCTCTCCTCGCTGGAAGTCCAAAAAAAAGGCGTAAATTTGACTAAGTGCCTAGGAGGATGTCCCTTAAAGAAGGCCGACGTGCTATGGTTCTCCACCTGGGTCTGGAACGCCAAATTAGTCCCTCTCCTCGCTGGAAGTCCAAAAAAAAGGCGGAAATTTGACTAAGTGCCTAGGAGGATGTCCCTTTAAGAAGGCCGACGTGCTATGGTTCTCCACCCGGGTCCGGAACTCAAAATTAGTCCCTCTCCTAGCTGGAAGTCCAAAAAAAAGGCGTGAATTTGACTAAGTGCCTAGGAGGATGTCCCTTTAAGAAGGCCGACGTGCTATGGTTCTCCACCTGGGTCAGGAAAGCAAAATTGTCCCTCTCCTCGCTGGAAGTCCAAAAAAAAGGCGTGAATTTGACTAAGTGCCTAGGAGCATTTCCCTTTAAGAAGGCAGACGTGCTATGGTTCTCCACCCGGGTACGGAAAGCAAAATTAGTCCCTCTCCTCGCTGGAAGTCCAAAAAAAAGGCGTAAATTTGACTAAGTGCCTAGGAGGATGTCCCTTTAAGAAGGCCGACCTGCTATGGTTCTCCACCTGGGTACGGAACGCCAAATTAGTCCCTCTCCTCGCTGGAAGTCCAAAAAAAAGGCGGAAATTTGACTAAGTGCCTAGGAGGATGTCCCTTTAAGAAGGCCGACGTGCTATGGTTCTCCACCCGGGTCCAGAACTCAAAATTAGTCCCTCTCCTAGTTGGAAGTCATCAAAAAAAGGCGGAAATTTGACTAAGTGCCATCATTTTAGAGTACCAGGACTATAGTGGGGGAATTGGAGCCCTCTGGTGGACACTCGCTGCAAATGCACCCTGAATTAAAGACATTATTTCCAGTTCTTTTGGGGCCCTATTTTCAGGCGTAAATTTGACTAAGTGTCTAGGGGCATGTCCCTTTAAGAAGGCCGACCTGCTATGGTTCTCCACCTGGGTCAGGAAAGCAAAATTGTCCCTCTCCTCGCTGGAAGTCCAAAAAAAAGGCGTGAATTTGACTAAGTGCCTAGGAGGATGTCCCTTTAAGAAGGCCGACGTGCTATGGTTCTCCACCTGGGTCAGGAAAGCAAAATTGTCCCTCTCCTCGCTGGAAGTCCAAAAAAAAGGCGTGAATCTGACTAAGTGCCTAGGAGCATTTCCCTTTAAGAAGGCCGACGTGCTATGGTTCTCCACCCGGGTACGGAAAGCAAAATTAGTCCCTCTCCTCGCTGGAAGTCCAAAAAAAAGGCGTGAATTTGACTAAGTGCCTAGGAGGATGTCCCTTAAAGAAGGCCGACGTGCTATGGTTCTCCACCTGGGTCTGGAACGCCAAATTAGTCCCTCTCCTCGCTGGAAGTCCAAAAAAAAGGCGTAAATTTGACTAAGTGCCTAGGAGGATGTCCCTTTAAGAAGGCCGACGTGCTATGGTTCTCCACCTGGGTCAGGAAAGCAAAATTGTCCCTCTCCTCGCTGGAAGTCCAAAAAAAAGGCGTAAATTTGACTAAGTGCCTAGGAGGATGTCCCTTAAAGAAGGCCGACGTGCTATGGTTCTCCACCTGGGTCTGGAACGCCAAATTAGTCCCTCTCCTCGCTGGAAGTCCAAAAAAAAGGCGGAAATTTGACTAAGTGCCTAGGAGGATGTCCCTTTAAGAAGGCCGACGTGCTATGGTTCTCCACCCGGGTCCGGAACTCAAAATTAGTCCCTCTCCTAGCTGGAAGTCCAAAAAAAAGGCGTGAATTTGACTAAGTGCCTAGGAGGATGTCCCTTTAAGAAGGCCGACGTGCTATGGTTCTCCACCTGGGTCAGGAAAGCAAAATTGTCCCTCTCCTCGCTGGAAGTCCAAAAAAAAGGCGTGAATTTGACTAAGTGCCTAGGAGCATTTCCCTTTAAGAAGGCAGACGTGCTATGGTTCTCCACCCGGGTACGGAAAGCAAAATTAGTCCCTCTCCTCGCTGGAAGTCCAAAAAAAAGGCGTAAATTTGACTAAGTGCCTAGGAGGATGTCCCTTTAAGAAGGCCGACCTGCTATGGTTCTCCACCTGGGTACGGAACGCCAAATTAGTCCCTCTCCTCGCTGGAAGTCCAAAAAAAAGGCGGAAATTTGACTAAGTGCCTAGGAGGATGTCCCTTTAAGAAGGCCGACGTGCTATGGTTCTCCACCCGGGTCCAGAACTCAAAATTAGTCCCTCTCCTAGTTGGAAGTCATCAAAAAAAGGCGGAAATTTGACTAAGTGCCATCATTTTAGAGTACCAGGACTATAGTGGGGGAATTGGAGCCCTCTGGTGGACACTCGCTGCAAATGCACCCTGAATTAAAGACATTATTTCCAGTTCTTTTGGGGCCCTATTTTCAGGCGTAAATTTGACTAAGTGTCTAGGGGCATGTCCCTTTAAGAAGGCCGACCTGCTATGGTTCTCCACCTGGGTCAGGAAAGCAAAATTGTCCCTCTCCTCGCTGGAAGTCCAAAAAAAAGGCGTGAATTTGACTAAGTGCCTAGGAGGATGTCCCTTTAAGAAGGCCGACGTGCTATGGTTCTCCACCTGGGTCAGGAAAGCAAAATTGTCCCTCTCCTCGCTGGAAGTCCAAAAAAAAGGCGTGAATCTGACTAAGTGCCTAGGAGCATTTCCCTTTAAGAAGGCCGACGTGCTATGGTTCTCCACCCGGGTACGGAAAGCAAAATTAGTCCCTCTCCTCGCTGGAAGTCCAAAAAAAAGGCGTGAATTTGACTAAGTGCCTAGGAGGATGTCCCTTAAAGAAGGCCGACGTGCTATGGTTCTCCACCTGGGTCTGGAACGCCAAATTAGTCCCTCTCCTCGCTGGAAGTCCAAAAAAAAGGCGTAAATTTGACTAAGTGCCTAGGAGGATGTCCCTTTAAGAAGGCCGACGTGCTATGGTTCTCCACCTGGGTCAGGAAAGCAAAATTGTCCCTCTCCTCGCTGGAAGTCCAAAAAAAAGGCGTGAATTTGACTAAGTGCCTAGGAGGATGTCCCTTTAAGAAGGCCGACGTGCTATGGTTCTCCACCTGGGTCAGGAAAGCAAAATTGTCCCTCTCCTCGCTGGAAGTCCAAAAAAAAGGCGTGAATTTGACTAAGTGCCTAGGAGCATTTCCCTTTAAGAAGGCCGACGTGCTATGGTTCTCCACCCGGGTACGGAAAGCAAAATTAGTCCCTCTCCTCGCTGGAAGTCCAAAAAAAAGGCGTAAATTTGACTAAGTGCCTAGGAGGATGTCCCTTTAAGAAGGCTGACCTGCTATGGTTCTCCACCCGGGTGCGGAAAGCAAAATTAGTCCCTCTCCTCGCTGGAAGTCCAAAAAAAAGGCGGAAATTTGACTAAGTGCCTAGGAGGATGTCCCTTTAAGAAGGCTGACCTGCTATGGTTCTCCACCCGGGTGCGGAAAGCAAAATTAGTCCCTCTCCTCGCTGGAAGTCCAAAAAAAAGGCGGAAATTTGACTAAGTGCCTAGGAGGATGTCCCTTTAAGAAGGCTGACCTGCTATGGTTCTCCACCCGGGTACGGAAAGCAAAATTAGTCCCTCTCCTCGCTGGAAGTCCAAAAAAAAGGCGGAAATTTGACTAAGTGCCTAGGAGCATTTCCCTTTAAGAAGGCCGACGTGCTATGGTTCTCCACCTGGGTCAGGAAAGCAAAATTGTCCCTCTCCTCGCTGGAAGTCCAAAAAAAAGGCGTGAATTTGACTAAGTGCCTAGGAGGATGTCCCTTTAAGAAGGCTGACCTGCTATGGTTCTCCACCCGGGTACGGAAAGCAAAATTGTCCCTCTCCTCGCTGGAAGTCCAAAAAAAAGGCGTGAATTTGACTAAGTGCCTAGGAGCATTTCCCTTTAAGAAGGCCGACGTGCTATGGTTCTCCACCTGGGTACGGAACGCCAAATTAGTCCCTCTCCTCGCTGGAAGTCCAAAAAAAAGGTGTAAATTTGACTAAGTGCCTAGGAGGATGTCCCTTTAAGAAGGCCGACGTGCTATGGTCCTCCACCTGGGTCAGGAACGCAAAATTGTCCCTCTCCTCGCTGGAAGTCCAAAAAAAAGGTGTAAATTTGACTAAGTGCCTAGGAGGATGTCCCTTTAAGAAGGCCGACGTGCTATGGTCCTCCACCTGGGTCAGGAACGCAAAATTGTCCCTCTCCTCGCTGGAAGTCCAAAAAAAAGGCGTGAATTTGACTAAGTGCCTAGGAGGATGTCCCTTTAAGAAGGCCGACCTGCTATGGTTCTCCACCTGGGTCCGGAAAGCAAAATTAGTCCCTCTCCTCGCTGGAAGTCCAAATAAAAGGCGTAAATTTGACTAAGTGCCTAGGAGGATGTCCCTTTAAGAAGGCCGACCTGCTATGGTTCTCCACCTGGGTCAGGAAAGCAAAATTGTCCCTCTCCTCGCTGGAAGTCCAAAAAAAAGGCGTAAATTTGACTAAGTGCCTAGGAGGATGTCCCTTTAAGAAGGCCGACGTGCTATGGTTCTCCACCTGGGTCTGGAACGCCAAATTAGTCCCTCTCCTCGCTGGAAGTCCAAAAAAAAGGCGTGAATTTGACTAAGTGTCTAGGAGGATGTCCCCTTAAGAAGGCCGACGTGCCTTGGTTCTCTACCTGGGTACGGAAAGCAAAATTGTCCTTCTCCTCGCTGGAAGTCCAAAAAAAAGGCGTAAATTTGACTAAGTGCCTAGGAGGATGTCCCTTTAAGAAGGCTGACCTGCTATGGTTCTCCACCCGGGTACGGAAAGCAAAATTAGTCCCTCTCCTCGCTGGAAGTCAAAAAAAAACCCGTAAATTTGACTAAGTGCCTAGGAGGATATCCCTTTAAGAAGGCTGACCTGCTATGGTTCTCCACCCGGGTACGGAAAGCAAAATTAGTCCCTCTCCTCGCTGGAAGTCCAAAAAAAAGGCGTAAATTTGACTAAGTGCCTAGGAGGATGTCCCTTTAAGAAGGCCGACGTCCCTTGGTTCTCCACCTGGGTACAGAACGCCAAATTAGTCCCTCTCCTAGCTGGAAGTCCAAAAAAAAGGCGTGAATTTGACTAAGTGTCTAGGAGGATGTCCCTTTAAGAAGGCCGACGTCCCTTGGTTCTCCACCTGGGTACAGAACGCCAAATTAGTCCCTCTCCTAGCTGGAAGTCCAAAAAAAAGGCGTGAATTTGACTAAGTGTCTAGGAGGATGTCCCCTTAAGAAGGCCGACGTGCCTTGGTTCTCTACCTGGGTACGGAACACCAAATTAGTCCCTCTCCTAGCTGGAAGTCCAAAAAAAAGGCGTGAATTTGACTAAGTGTCTAGGAGCATTTCCCTTTAAGAAGGCCGACGTGCTATGGTTCTCCACCTGGGTACGGAACGCCAAATTAGTCCCTCTCCTAGCTGGAAGTCCAAAAAAAAGGCGTGAATTTGACTAAGTGTCTAGGAGCATTTCCCTTTAAGAAGGCCGACGTGCTATGGTTCTCCACCTGGGTACGGAACGCCAAATTAGTCCCTCTCCTAGCTGGAAGTAGTCAAAAAAAGGCGGAAATTTGACTAAGTGTCATTATTTTAGAGTACCAGGCCTCTATAGAAAAGTTTGGTAAATTTGACTAAGTGTCTAGGAGCATTTCCCTTTAAGAAGGCCGACCTGCTATGGTTCTCCACCTGGGTCTGGAACGCCAAATTAGTCCCTCTCCTCGCTGGAAGTCCAAAAAAAAGGCGGAAATTTGACTAAGTGTCTAGGAGCATTTCCCTTTAAGAAGGCCGACGTGCTATGGTTCTCCACCTGGGTACGGAACGCCAAATTAGTCCCTCTCCTAGCTGGAAGTCCAAAAAAAAGGCGTGAATTTGACTAAGTGTCTAGGAGCATTTCCCTTTAAGAAGGCCGACGTGCTATGGTTCTCCACCTGGGTACGGAACGCCAAATTAGTCCCTCTCCTAGCTGGAAGTCCAAAAAAAAGGCGTGAATTTGACTAAGTGTCTAGGAGCATTTCCCTTTAAGAAGGCCGACGTGCTATGGTTCTCCACCTGGGTACGGAACGCCAAATTAGTCCCTCTCCTAGCTGGAAGTAGTCAAAAAAAGGCGGAAATTTGACTAAGTGTCATTATTTTAGAGTACCAGGCCTCTATAGAAAAGTTTGGTTTTTTGTCTATGTGTCATCATTTTAGAGTACCAGGCCTCTATAGAAAAGTTTGGTTTTTTGTCTATGTGTCATCATTTTAGAGTACCAGGCCTCTATAGAAAAGTTTGGTAAATTTGACTAAGTGTCTAGGAGCATTTCCCTTTAAGAAGGCCGACCTGCTATGGTTCTCCACCCGGGTACGGAAAGCAAAATTAGTCCCTCTCCTCGCTGGAAGTCCAAAAAAAAAAGGCGTGAATTTGACTAAGTGCCTAGGAGCATTTCCCTTTAAGAAGGCCGACGTGCTATGGTTCTCCACCTGGGTCAGGAAAGCAAAATTGTCCCTCTCCTCGCTGGAAGTCCAAAAAAAAGGCGTGAATTTGACTAAGTGCCTAGGAGGATGTCCCTTTAAGAAGGCTGACCTGCTATGGTTCTCCACCCGGGTACGGAAAGCAAAATTGTCCCTCTCCTCGCTGGAAGTCCAAAAAAAAGGCGTGAATTTGACTAAGTGCCTAGGAGCATTTCCCTTTAAGAAGGCCGACGTGCTATGGTTCTCCACCCGGGTACGGAAAGCAAAATTAGTCCCTCTCCTCGCTGGAAGTCCAAAAAAAAAGGCGTGAATTTGACTAAGTGTCTAGGAGGATGTCCCTTTAAGAAGGCCGACGTCCCTTGGTTCTCCACCTGGGTACGGAACGCCAAATTAGTCCCTCTCCTAGCTGGAAGTAGTCAAAAAAAGGCGGAAATTTGACTAAGTGTCATTATTTTAGAGTACCAGGCCTCTATAGAAAAGTTTGGTTTTTTGTCTATGTGTCATCATTTTAGAGTACCAGGCCTCTATAGAAAAGTTTGGTTTTTTGTCTATGTGTCATCATTTTAGAGTACCAGGCCTCTATAGAAAAGTTTGGTAAATTTGACTAAGTGTCTAGGAGCATTTCCCTTTAAGAAGGCCGACCTGCTATGGTTCTCCACCCGGGTACGGAAAGCAAAATTAGTCCCTCTCCTCGCTGGAAGTCCAAAAAAAAAAGGCGTGAATTTGACTAAGTGCCTAGGAGCATTTCCCTTTAAGAAGGCCGACGTGCTATGGTTCTCCACCTGGGTCAGGAAAGCAAAATTGTCCCTCTCCTCGCTGGAAGTCCAAAAAAAAGGCGTGAATTTGACTAAGTGCCTAGGAGGATGTCCCTTTAAGAAGGCTGACCTGCTATGGTTCTCCACCCGGGTACGGAAAGCAAAATTGTCCCTCTCCTCGCTGGAAGTCCAAAAAAAAGGCGTGAATTTGACTAAGTGCCTAGGAGCATTTCCCTTTAAGAAGGCCGACGTGCTATGGTTCTCCACCCGGGTACGGAAAGCAAAATTAGTCCCTCTCCTCGCTGGAAGTCCAAAAAAAAAGGCGTGAATTTGACTAAGTGTCTAGGAGGATGTCCCTTTAAGAAGGCCGACGTCCCTTGGTTCTCCACCTGGGTACGGAACGCCAAATTAGTCCCTCTCCTAGCTGGAAGTAGTCAAAAAAAGGCGGAAATTTGACTAAGTGTCATTATTTTAGAGTACCAGGCCTCTATAGAAAAGTTTGGTTTTTTGTCTATGTGTCATCATTTTAGAGTACCAGGCCTCTATAGAAAAGTTTGGTTTTTTGTCTATGTGTCATCATTTTAGAGTACCAGGCCTCTATAGAAAAGTTTGGTAAATTTGACTAAGTGTCTAGGAGCATTTCCCTTTAAGAAGGCCGACCTGCTATGGTTCTCCACCCGGGTACGGAAAGCAAAATTAGTCCCTCTCCTCGCTGGAAGTCCAAAAAAAAAAGGCGTGAATTTGACTAAGTGCCTAGGAGCATTTCCCTTTAAGAAGGCCGACGTGCTATGGTTCTCCACCTGGGTCAGGAAAGCAAAATTGTCCCTCTCCTCGCTGGAAGTCCAAAAAAAAGGCGTGAATTTGACTAAGTGCCTAGGAGGATGTCCCTTAAAGAAGGCCGACGTGCTATGGTTCTCCACCTGGGTCTGGAACGCCAAATTAGTCCCTCTCCTCGCTGGAAGTCCAAAAAAAAGGCGGAAATTTGACTAAGTGCCTAGGAGGATGTCCCTTTAAGAAGGCCGACGTGCTATGGTTCTCCACCCGGGTCCGGAACTCAAAATTAGTCCCTCTCCTAGTTGGAAGTCATCAAAAAAAGGCGGAAATTTGACTAAGTGCCATCATTTTAGAGTACCAGGACTATAGTGGGGGAATTGGAGCCCTCTGGTGGACACTCGCTGCAAATGCACCCTGAATTAAAGACATTATTTCCAGTTCTTTTGGGGCCCTATTTTCAGGCGTAAATTTGACTAAGTGTCTAGGGGCATGTCCCTTTAAGAAGGCCGACCTGCTATGGTTCTCCACCTGGGTCTGGAACGCCAAATTAGTCCCTCTCCTCGCTGGAAGTCCAAAAAAAAAGGCGGAAATTTGACTAAGTGTCTAGGAGCATTTCCCTTTAAGAAGGCCGACCTGCTATGGTTCTCCACCTGGGTCAGGAACGCAAAATTAGTCCCTCTCCTCGCTGGAAGTCCAAAAAAAAGGTGTAAATTTGACTAAGTGCCTAGGAGGATGTCCCTTTAAGAAGGCCGACCTGCTATGGTTCTCCACCTGGGTCAGGAAAGCAAAATTAGTCCCTCTCCTCGCTGGAAGTCCAAAAAAAAGGCGTAAATTTGACTAAGTGCCTAGGAGGATGTCCCTTTAAGAAGGCCGACCTGCTATGGTTCTCCACCTGGGTCAGGAACGCAAAATTAGTCCCTCTCCTCGCTGGAAGTCCAAAAAAAAGGCGGAAATTTGACTAAGTGCCTAGGAGGATGTCCCTTTATGAGGCCGACGTGCTATGGTTCTCCACCTGGGTCAGGAAAGCAAAATTGTCCCTCTCCTCGCTGGAAGTCCAAAAAAAAGGCGGAAATTTGACTAAGTGCCATCATTTTAGAGTACCAGGCCTCTATAGAAAAGTTTGGTTTTTTGTCTATGTGTCATCATTTTAGAGTACCAGGGCTCTATAGAAAAGTTTGGTAAATTTGACTAAGTGTCTAGGAGCATTTCCCTTTAAGAAGGCCGACGTGCTATGGTTCTCCACCTGGGTCAGGAAAGCAAAATTGTCCCTCTCCTCGCTGGAAGTCCAAAAAAAAGGCGTGAATTTGACTAAGTGCCTAGGAGCATTTCCCTTTAAGAAGGCCGACGTGCTATGGTTCTCCACCTGGGTCAGGAAAGCAAAATTGTCCCTCTCCTCGCTGGAAGTCCAAAAAAAAGGCGTGAATTTGACTAAGTGCCTAGGAGCATTTCCCTTTAAGAAGGCCGACGTGCTATGGTTCTCCACCTGGGTCAGGAAAGCAAAATTGTCCCTCTCCTCGCTGGAAGTCCAAAAAAAAAAGGTGTAAATTTGACTAAGTGTCTAGGAGCATTTCCCTTTAAGAAGGCCGACCTGCTATGGTTCTCCACCTGGGTCAGGAACGCCAAATTGTCCCTCTCCTCGCTGGAAGTCCAAAAAAAAGGCGTGAATTTGACTAAGTGCCTAGGAGCATTTCCCTTTAAGAAGGCCGACGTGCTATGGTTCTCCACCCGGGTACGGAAAGCAAAATTAGTCCCTCTCCTCGCTGGAAGTCCAAAAAAAAGGCGTAAATTTGACTAAGTGCCTAGGAGGATGTCCCTTTAAGAAGGCTGACCTGCTATGGTTCTCCACCCGGGTGCGGAAAGCAAAATTAGTCCCTCTCCTCGCTGGAAGTCCAAAAAAAAGGCGTAAATTTGACTAAGTGCCTAGGAGCATTTCCCTTTAAGAAGGCCGACCTGCTATGGTTCTCCACCCGGGTCCGGAACTCAAAATTAGTCCCTCTCCTAGTTGGAAGTCATCAAAAAAAGGCGGAAATTTGACTAAGTGCCATCATTTTAGAGTACCAGGACTATAGCTGGGGAATTGGAGCCCTCTGGTGGACACTCGCTGCAAATGCACCCTGAATTAAACACATTATTTCCAGTTCTTTTGGGGCCCTATAATTAGTCCCTCTCCTCGCTGGAAGTCCAAAAAAAAAAGGTGTAAATTTGACTAAGTGTCTAGGAGGATGTCCCCTTAAGAAGGCCGACGTGCCTTGGTTCTCTACCTGGGTACGGAACGCCAAATTAGTCCCTCTCCTAGCTGGAAGTCCAAAAAAAAGGCGTGAATTTGACTAAGTGTCTAGGAGCATTTCCCTTTAAGAAGGCCGACGTGCTATGGTTCTCCACCTGGGTCAGGAACGCCAAATTAGTCCCTCTCCTCGCTGGAAGTCCAAAAAAAAGGCGTGAATTTGACTAAGTGCCTAGGAGGATGTCCCTTTAAGAAGGCTGACCTGCTATGGTTCTCCACCCGGGTACGGAAAGCAAAATTAGTCCCTCTCCTCGCTGGAAGTCCAAAAAAAGGAGTAAATTTGACTAAGTGCCTAGGAGGATGTCCCTTTAAGAAGGCTGACCTGCTATGGTTCTCCACCCGGGTGCGGAAAGCAAAATTAGTCCCTCTCCTCGCTGGAAGTCCAAAAAAAAGGCGGAAATTTGACTAAGTGCCTAGGAGGATGTCCCTTTAAGAAGGCTGACCTGCTATGGTTCTCCACCCGGGTACGGAAAGCAAAATTAGTCCCTCTCCTCGCTGGAAGTCCAAAAAAAAGGCGGAAATTTGACTAAGTGCCATCATTTTAGAGTACCAGGACTATAGCTGGGGAATTGGAGCCCTCTGGTGGACACTCGCTGCAAATGCACCCTGAATTAAACACATTATTTCCAGTTCTTTTGGTGTTCCCGGGGAATGAGAGGCCTTTTGTGGGCCAGAAAGAGTGGGGGACCCTTGGAGCCCCTATTTTCAGACAGTTTGGCTTATTTCGGTGACGCCGGGGCGTCCATCAGGTCTTCCCGGGGAATGAGAGGCCTTTTGTGGCCATATGTCAACAAAAGAGTGGGGAAATGGAGCCCTCCGGTGGACTCCCGCTGCAAATGCACCCCCCAAATTAAATACATTAATTCCAGGCCTTTTGGGGCCCTATATTCAGACGGTGTGTAGCCCTCCAGTGGACTCCCGCCTCCAATGCACCCCCCAAATTAAAGACATCACCCCCCAAATTAAAGGCATCATTTCCAGTTCTTTTGGGGCCCTATTTTCAGACAGTTTGGCGGATTTCCTTGACGCCGGGGAGTCCTACAGGTGTTCCCGGGGAATGAGAGGCCTTTTGTGGGCCAGAAAGAGTGGGGAACCCTTGGAGCCCCTATTTTCAGACAGTTTGGCTTATTTCGGTGACGCCGGGGCGTCCATCAGGTCTTCCCGGGGAATGAGAGGCCTTTTGTGGCCATATGTCAACAAAAGAGTGGGGAAATGGAGCCCTCCGGTGGACTCCCGCTGCAAATGCACCCCCCAAATTAAATACATTAATTCCAGGCCTTTTGGGGCCCTATATTCAGACGGTGTGGAGCCCTCCAGTGGACTCCCGCCTCCAATGCACCCCCATAATTATAGACATCACCCCCCAAATTAAACACATTATTTCCAGTTCTTTTGGGCCTCTATTTTCAGACGGTTTGGCGTATTTCCTTGACGCCGGGGAGTCCTACAGGTGTTCCCGGGGAATGAGAGGCCTTTTGTGGGCCAGAAAGAGTGGGGAACCCTTGGAGCCCCTATTTTCAGACAGTTTGCCGTATTTCGGTGACGCCGGGGCGTCCATCAGGTCTTCCCGGGGAATGTGAGGCCTTTCGTGGGCCATATTTTCAGACAGATTGGCCTGTTTCAGTGACGCCGAGGCGTCCATCAGGTCTTCCCGGGGAGTGTGAGGCCTTTTGGGGCCCTATTTTCAGACAGAAAAAAAAGAAAAGTAACCCTTACACTACAAAGGACAGCGGGGAAACGCCCCCCCAGCAAAGTCACAGGGGAAGTGGGGTAGACAAGTGGAGAGTGTCTGGGGAAAAGTCCACAAAATGATCAAAAATCACACCCAGGTACGAGTGCCACAAGTCCCGCCGCGTCCCACCCGAGTCCGAGGTGCCCCCCACATGCCCAAAACGCACCCAGCAAAGGCGCACTGTGAGTGGGGAAGAAAATTTGGAAAAGTGGGCAAAAGTCCGGAAAAATGACCAAAAACCACACCCAGGTTAGAGCCCCACACGTCCTGCAGTCGCACCCGAGTCCTGGGATGCCCAACATGTCCAAAAAAATCAAAAAAAGCCCAAAAAATCAAAAAAATCCCCGGGCCGTAACTTGGACGCCGGCGTACCGCGTTCGGCCCTCGTGCCGTAGTTTGGCGACCGATTGTAAAAATTTGCCGCGACCGGCTAGTTTTTTTCCTTGGAGTAAATAGAGAGTAGATCCAGCAGAAAATATGCACTATAAACAAAGAGAGGGAGTTTGGAGGGGGGCAAAAACGCCCTCTTGGAACTTTTGCAGCAGCACACATCAAACTAGCGGGGAGAAGGCATGCATAGCAAAAGTCCACGAAATGATCAAAAATCACACCCAGGTTCGAGTCCCACAAGTCCCGCCGCGTTCCACCAGTGTGCCTGACATGTCCACAACGCACCCAGCAAAGGCGCACTGTGAGTGGGCAAGAAAAGTTGGGAAAGTGGGCAAAAGTCCCGAATTTGGTCCAAAATCACACCCAGGTTCGAGTCCCACAAGTCCCGCCGCGTTCCACCAGTGTCTCGGGGTGCCTACAATGTCCACAACTTACCCAGCAAAGGCGCACTGTGATTGGGAAGAAAAGTTGGGAAAGTGGGCAAAAGTCCCGAATTTGGTCCAAAATCACACCCAGGTTCGAGTCCCACAAGTCCCGCCGCGTTCCACCAGGGTTCCGGGGTGCCTACAATGTCCACAACGCACCCAGCAAAGGCGCACTGTGATTGGGAAGAAAAGTTGGGAAAGTGGGCAAAAGTCCCGAATTTGGTCCAAAATCACACCCAGGTTCGAGTCCCACAAGTCCCGCCGCGTTCCACCAGGGTTCCGGGGTGCCTACAATGTCCACAACTTACCCAGCAAAGGCGCACTGTGATTGGGAAGAAAAGTTGGGAAAGTGGGCAAAAGTCCCGAATTTGGTCCAAAATCACACCCAGGTTCGAGTCCCACAAGTCCCGCCGCGTTCCACCAGTGTCTCGGGGTGCCTACAATGTCCACAACGCACCCAGCAAAGGCGCACTGTGATTGGGAAGAAAAGTTGGGAAAGTGGGCAAAAGTCCCGAATTTGGTCCAAAATCACACCCAGGTTCGAGTCCCACAAGTCCCGCCGCGTTCCACCAGGGTTCCGGGGTGCCTACAATGTCCACAACTTACCCAGCAAAGGCGCACTGTGATTGGGAAGAAAAGTTGGGAAAGTGGGCAAAAGTCCCGAATTTGGTCCAAAATCACACCCAGGTTCGAGTCCCACAAGTCCCGCCGCGTTCCACCAGGGTTCCGGGGTGCCTACAATGTCCACAACGCACCCAGCAAAGGCGCACTGTGAGTGGGAAGAAAAGTTGGGAAAGTGGGCAAAAGTCCCGAATTTGGTCCAAAATCACACCCAGGTTCGAGTCCCACAAGTCCCGCCGCGTTCCACCAGTGTCTCGGGGTGCCTACAATGTCCACAACGCACCCAGCAAAGGCGCACTGTGATTGGGAAGAAAAGTTGGGAAAGTGGGCAAAAGTCCCGAATTTGGTCCAAAATCACACCCAGGTTCGAGTCCCACAAGTCCCGCCGCGTTCCACCAGGGTTCCGGGGTGCCTGACATGTCCACGACGCACCCAGCAAAGGCGCACTGTGAGTGGGAAGAAAAGTTGGGAAAGTGGGCAAAAGTCCCGAATTTGGTCCAAAATCACACCCAGGTTCGAGTCCCACAAGTCCCGCCGCGTTCCACCAGGGTTCCGGGGTGCCTACAATGTCCACAACGCACCCAGCAAAGGCGCACTGTGAGTGGGAAGAAAAGTTGGGAAAGTGGGCAAAAGTCCCGAATTTGGTCCAAAATCACACCCAGGTTCGAGTCCCACAAGTCCCGCCGCGTTCCACCAGGGTTCCGGGGTGCCTACAATGTCCACAACGCACCCAGCAAAGGCGCACTGTGAGTGGGAAGAAAAGTTGGGAAAGTGGGCAAAAGTCCCGAATTTGGTCCAAAATCACACCCAGGTTCGAGTCCCACAAGTCCCGCCGCGTTCCACCAGGGTTCAGGGGTGCCTGACATGTCCACGACGCACCCAGCAAAGGCGCACTGTGATTGGGAAGAAAAGTTGGGAAAGTGGGCAAAAGTCCCGAATTTGGTCCAAAATCACACCCAGGTTCGAGTCCCACAAGTCCCGCCGCGTTCCACCAGTGTCTCGGGGTGCCTACAATGTCCACAACGCACCCAGCAAAGGCGCACTGTGATTGGGAAGAAAAGTTGGGAAAGTGGGCAAAAGTCCCGAATTTGGTCCAAAATCACACCCAGGTTCGAGTCCCACAAGTCCCGCCGCGTTCCACCAGGGTTCCGGGGTGCCTACAATGTCCACAACGCACCCAGCAAAGGCGCACTGTGATTGGGAAGAAAAGTTGGGAAAGTGGGCAAAAGTCCCGAATTTGGTCCAAAATCACACCCAGGTTCGAGTCCCACAAGTCCCGCCGCGTTCCACCAGAGTGCCGGGGTGCCTACAATGTCCACAACGCACCCAGCAAAGGCGCACTGTGATTGGGAAGAAAAGTTGGGAAAGTGGGCAAAAGTCCCGAATTTGGTCCAAAATCACACCCAGGTTCGAGTCCCACAAGTCCCGCCGCGTTCCACCAGTGTCTCGGGGTGCCTACAATGTCCACAACGCACCCAGCAAAGGCGCACTGTGATTGGGAAGAAAAGTTGGGAAAGTGGGCAAAAGTCCCGAATTTGGTCCAAAATCACACCCAGGTTCGAGTCCCACAAGTCCCGCCGCGTTCCACCAGGGTTCCGGGGTGCCTACAATGGCCACAACTTACCCAGCAAAGGCGCACTGTGATTGGGAAGAAAAGTTGGGAAAGTGGGCAAAAGTCCCGCATTTGGTCCAAAATCACACCCAGGTTCGAGTCCCACAAGTCCCGCCGCGTTCCACCAGGGTCTCGGGGTGCCTACAATGTCCACAACGCACCCAGCAAAGGCGCACTGTGATTGGGAAGAAAAGTTGGGAAAGTGGGCAAAAGTCCCGAATTTGGTCCAAAATCACACCCAGGTTCGAGTCCCACAAGTCCCGCCGCGTTCCACCAGGGTCTCGGGGTGCCTACAATGTCCACGACTCACCCAGCAAAGGCGCACTGTGATTGGGAAGAAAAGTTGGGAAAGTGGGCAAAAGTCCCGAATTTGGTCCAAAATCACACCCAGGTTCGAGTCCCACAAGTCCCGCCGCGTTCCACCAGGGTTCCGGGGTGCCTGCCATGTCCACGACGCACCCAGCAAAGGCGCACTGTGATTGGGAAGAAAAGTTGGGAAAGTGGGCAAAAGTCCCGAATTTGATCCAAAATCACACCCGGGTTGGAGTACCACGAGTCCGGCCGCGTTCCACCGGTGTCCCGGGGGTGCCTACAATGTCCACGACGCACCCAGCAAAGGCGCACTGTGATTGGGAAGAAAAGTTGGGAAAGTGGGCAAAAGTCCCGAATTTGGTCCAAAATCACACCCAGGTTCGAGTCCCACAAGTCCCGCCGCGTTCCACCAGGGTCTCGGGGTGCCTACAATGTCCACGACGCACCCAGCAAAGGCGCACTGTGATTGGGAAGAAAAGTTGGGAAAGTGGGCAAAAGTCCCGAATTTGGTCCAAAAGCACACCCAGGTTCGAGTCCCACAAGTCCCGCCGCGTTCCACCAGGGTTCCGGGGCGCCTACAATGTCCACAACGCACCCAGCAAAGGCGCACTGTGATTGGGAAGAAAAGTTGGGAAAGTGGGCAAAAGTCCCGAATTTGATCCAAAATTATGCCCGGGTTGGAGTACCACGAGTCCGGCCGCGTTCCACCGGTGTCCCGGGGGTGCCTGGCATGTCCACAACTTACCCAGCAAAGGCGCACTGTGATTGGGAAGAAAAGTTGGGAAAGTGGGCAAAAGTCCCGAATTTGATCCAATATTATGCCCGGGTTGGAGTACCACGAGTCCGGCCGCGTTCCACCGGTGTCCCGGGGGTGCCTGCCATGTCCACAACTTACCCAGCAAAGGCGCACTGTGATTGGGAAGAAAAGTTGGGAAAGTGGGCAAAAGTCCCGAATTTGATCCAATATTATGCCCGGGTTGGAGTACCACGAGTCCGGCCGCGTTCCACCGGTGTCCCGGGGGTGCCTGCCATGTCCACAACTTACCCAGCAAAGGCGCACTGTGATTCAGAAGAAAAGTTGGGAAAGTGGGGAAAAAAAGGACCGGAAAATATCCAAAATTATGCCCGGGTTGGAGTACCACGAGTCCGGCCGCGTTCCACCGGTGTCCCGGGGGTGCCTGGCATGTCCACAACTTACCCAGCAAAGGCGCACTGTGATTCAGAAGAAAAGTTGGGAAAGTGGGGAAAAAAAGGACCGGGAAATATCCAAAATTATGCCCGGGTTGGAGTACCACGAGTCCGGCCGCGTTCCACCGGTGTCCCGGGGGTGCCTGGCACGTCCACAACTTACCCAGCAAAGGCGCACTGTCAGTGGGGAAGACCAAACATGTCTCGGATTTTTTCCAAGTACCTTAACGAGAGAGGCTAAAAAGCACCTGTTTTTACCTTCTCTCGTTGTTGTACTTAGAAAAAAAACGAGAAAAAAAAAAATCTGGGTTTTTTTCTAAGTACCTTAACGAGAGAGGCTAAAAAAAACCATTTTTTACCTTCTCTCGTTGTTGTACTTAGAAAAAAAACGAGAAAAAAATTTTTCCCCATTCATTTCAATGGGAGTTCATTTTTTTTTGGGGATTTTTTCTAAGTACCTTAACGAGAGAGGCTTAATTTTTCACCTACTTTTTACCTTCTCTCGATTTTTCGTTTTTTACCTGGTCGACCAAAACACCTCCATCTCGTTACTATGTGCACCATGTCTGACAGGCTGAAATCACAGGGAACGCGTCCGAGTCAAAGTGAGCTATTTTCGGACACAAATATGGTGTTTTTCCCCTCTATCCTCTGGTCCTTTTTTCAAACTGATCTTCCAGCATCTGAGCGACAGGGGCTCATGCAGACACCTGTGTCCGCCCGAGGGGCGCCTTCCCGGACACATATATGGTGCTTTCCCCCTCTTTACCCCGGTCCTTTTTCAAACTGCTCTTCCAGCATCTGAGCGACAGGGGCTCATGCAGACACCTGTGTCCGCCTAAGGGGCGCCTTCTCGGACACATTTTCAACTTTTCCCGCATGAATGAAATCCTGGAACTGATTCCACCCAGGTACTTAGGGCTTCCAGGGCTTGAGCGACAGGGGCTCTGTCCGGAGCGTGTGTCCGCCTAGAGGGCGCTGTCTCGGACACATTTTCAACTTTTCCCGCATGAATGAAATCCTGGAACTGATTCCACCCAGGTACTTAGGGCTTCCAGGGCTTGAGCGACAGGGGCTCTGTCCGGAGCGTGTGTCCGCCTAGGGGGCGCTGTCTCGGACACATTTTCAACTTTTCCCGCATGGATGAAATCCTGGAACTGATTCCACCCAGGTACTTAGGACTTCCAGGGCTTGAGCGACAGGGGCTCTGTCCGGAGCGTGTGTCCGCCTAGGGGGCGCTGTCTCGGACACATTTTCAACTTTTCCCGCATGAATGAAATCCTGGAACTGATTCCACCCAGGTACTTGGTGCTTCCAGGGCTCGAGCGACAGGGGCTCGGTCCGGAGCGCGCGTCCGCCTAGGGGGCGCTGTCTCGGACACATTTTCAACTTTTCCCGCATGGATGAAATCCTGGACCTCCGTCCAGGTACTCGGGGCTTCCCAGGACTTGAGCGACAGGGGCTCGGACCTGGGAAAAGCCCCGGCCCACTTCCCCTTTCCCCTCTAACCCTCTGGTAAACACGACTTGCCACGGAGCGGCCCTCACCGGCCGGCGTCAGCCGGTTACCCAGGTGGGGGATTCCTCCGGCCCTGCAGGTCTGCCTCTATTGCCGCCCGGCAAGCCCGATTTGAAGCGAGATCGAGACGACCCGTCTGCCCTAGTTGTCCTACATCGGACCCGCTCCGGCTCGGCCCCAGCGTCCCTTCGCGCATATGCCATCCGGGCCCACGCCCCGGGTGGTGCCGGAGGGCCTGGGCAGCGACGGCTGCGGTGCTTCCGGAAACACCTTTTTCGAACCCTAGGCGGCGCCATGAGACACTGCGCGCAACCCATGCCACCCCTTCGTAGACCCGGCAGGACAGCGTGCCGAAAACCACTCTCAGCCGAGCATGATGTTGGCCCCGCGGGACTCCTCGGGCTGTGTGCGACGGCTCACGGCCCGTGCAAGCCGCTTGCGCGCTGACTGAAAGGCAAGTGTCACCGAACGTTCGGCTTGGCCGGTAGGCATCCCGGCCGGGAATCACAGAAGCCAGTAAACACGCTAGCGGGTCTACCTGGTTGATCCTGCCAGTAGCATATGCTTGTCTCAAAGATTAAGCCATGCAAGTGCAAGTGCAAACGAGTTTGACAGTGAAACTACGAATGGCTCATTAAATCAGTTATGGTTCCTTTGAACACTCCACCGTTACTTGGATAACTGTGGCAATTCTAGAGCTAATACATGCATACGAGCGCTGACCCTGGACGGGGATGCGCGCATTTATCAGAGCGAAAACCCATACGGGATTCTAAGGATGGTGTTCGGGTGCCTGGACTGGTTCTAATGAGGTAGCTGAAGGGGGATCGGGCCCCTCAAAACAACAATATAAATGGCACCACACGGGGACCGGGCCCCTTAAGCTGTGGTAATCTGAGACCGGCAAGCTCTGGCCACTGGAGGCGTGGTAGTCTTGCCTTAATATTTATATGGACGCCATGAGAAGGTTCCTCATGTGCTGACATAATAATAACACGGACCAGAGCACCTTCGGGACAATACCCCTGTTACGAGCCCAGCGCGTGTGCGGGCGCGGCTGCCGGTGGACCTCGCGTCTCGGGCAGTCCGCGTTACGCGCGCGACGGGTGGCGGGCAGGGTGAGCCCCACCCCTTTGTGAGCGCACCCCGTGCGCAGCGACCCCTGTTACGAGCCCCCGGCCACGGGGGTGGCGGGCAGGTAAGCTGCGCTCGCGCGGCGACCCCTGTTACGAACCCCCGGCCACGGGGGTGGCGGGCAGGTAAGCTGCGGGCGCGCAGTGACCCCTGTTACGAGCCCCCGGCCACGGGGGTGGCGGGCAGGTAAGCTGCGCGTGCGGAGGGCGCGCGGAGTGACCCCTGTTACGAGCCCCCGGCCACGGGGGTGGCGGGCAGGTAAGCTCCGCATAATAATAACACGGACCAGAGCACCTTCGGGACAATACCCCTGTTACGAGCCCAGCGCGTGTGCGGGCGCGGCTGCCGGTGGACCTCGCGTCTCGGGCAGTCCGCGTTACGCGCGCGACGGGTGGCGGGCAGGGTGAGCCCCACCCCTTTGTGAGCGCACCCCGTGCGCAGCGACCCCTGTTACGAGCCCCCGGCCACGGGGGTGGCGGGCAGGTAAGCTGCGCTCGCGCGGCGACCCCTGTTACGAACCCCCGGCCACGGGGGTGGCGGGCAGGTAAGCTGCGGGCGCGCAGTGACCCCTGTTACGAGCCCCCGGCCACGGGGGTGGCGGGCAGGTAAGCTGCGCGTGCGGAGGGCGCGCGGAGTGACCCCTGTTACGAGCCCCCGGCCACGGGGGTGGCGGGCAGGTAAGCTCCGCGCGCCGCGCGCCCACGATCGAACAAGTTGGGTCTGCCTCTAAGAGAAGGAAATCGGGGCCTTGAGGTGTGGGGCTGGCGGGCTTCTGCCCGTTCTCCGCCGCTCCCTTGGCATGGATGGTGTTGGACACGTGTGCTACTGGGGAAACTGCCGCGGGCTATTCGCTCTCGTTATCCATACCCACTAGATCCATGGTTTAAGCGGTGCTTCATACTAGCGGTTTGGTCGGTCTACCGCCGTGACGCGCCCCCTTTCGGGGGGGTTTGCTGCACGTGTGAGGGGGGTGGCCGAGCCGCCGGTGTTGGGTGCATTACGCCGGCCATGAGGAAGGTGGTTGATGCAGGGGGGAATTGCCTGGGGGGTCAGAGAGAGACACACGGCCGGTGAATGTCCCCACCGGCGCCCGGGAAGGGATTGAGCAACCCGTTTCCCGGGGGTTTTCTCGTAAGTGCCTGAGGGCCGCCCGGAAGGGGGTGAAGCGTCTCGCGCGTGCGGGGCGAGACCACACCTTCCGCGTGCCGGCCCTCTGCCGGCGTACCAGGCGGGCAGGAGGCCCGCCACGGGGAGAGACCATGGGGCTCAAGTTGTCGACCTCCACGCGGTGAGCCCTGGAAACTAGTGCAAACTAGGCCAACGACAACACCATGGAGCCGGGGGCCGCGGGGCCCCCGCTCGGGCTTTGGAAGTCAAGTCACCAACAAAAGAAATTTGACTAAGTGTCTAGGAGCAGGTCCCTTTAAGAAGGCCGACCTGCTATGGTTCTCCACCTGGGTCCGTAACGCAAAATTAGTCCCTCTCCTAGCTGGAAGTCCAAAAAAAAAGGCGTGAATTTGACTAAGTGTCTAGGAGGATGTCCCTTTAAGAAGGCCGACGTCCCTTGGTTCTCCACCTGGGTACGGAACGCCAAATTAGTCCCTCTCCTAGCTGGAAGTAGTCAAAAAAAGGCGGAAATTTGACTAAGTGTCATTATTTTAGAGTACCAGGCCTCTATAGAAAAGTTTGGTTTTTTGTCTATGTGTCATCATTTTAGAGTACCAGGCCTCTATAGAAAAGTTTGGTTTTTTGTCTATGTGTCATCATTTTAGAGTACCAGGCCTCTATAGAAAAGTTTGGTAAATTTGACTAAGTGTCTAGGAGCATTTCCCTTTAAGAAGGCCGACGTGCTATGGTTCTCCACCTGGGTCAGGAAAGCAAAATTGTCCCTCTCCTCGCTGGAAGTCCAAAAAAAAGGCGTGAATTTGACTAAGTGCCTAGGAGCATTTCCCTTTAAGAAGGCCGACGTGCTATGGTTCTCCACCTGGGTCAGGAAAGCAAAATTGTCCCTCTCCTCGCTGGAAGTCCAAAAAAAAGGCGTGAATTTGACTAAGTGCCTAGGAGCATTTCCCTTTAAGAAGGCCGACGTGCTATGGTTCTCCACCTGGGTCAGGAAAGCAAAATTGTCCCTCTCCTCGCTGGAAGTCCAAAAAAAAGGCGTGAATTTGACTAAGTGCCTAGGAGCATTTCCCTTTAAGAAGGCCGACGTGCTATGGTTCTCCACCTGGGTCAGGAAAGCAAAATTGTCCCTCTCCTCGCTGGAAGTCCAAAAAAAAGGCGTGAATTTGACTAAGTGCCTAGGAG
>NW_027316587.1:332500-394573 GCF_033978685.3 Nerophis lumbriciformis | reverse complement strand
ACTTTATTATGCCTAATTTTGTTGTGATGCCCCGCTGGATGCATTAAACAATGTAACAAGGTTTTCCAAAATAAATCAACTCAAGTTATGGGGAAAAATGCCAACATGGCACTGCCATATTTATTATTGAAGTCACAAAGTGCATTATTTTTCAGAGTATACTATAAACTGGGCTCAATCTGCCCTGTTCTTAACGTATTCGTCTGAGTAACAAAAATGTGCAAATAAAAACAAGAAAGGCACAAAAATAAAAAAAAACAGCTTCAGTCTACACTTTAAAGTGCATGAACATTAATAAAACTGCTTCAGTCTAGACTAGTAGAAAACACAGCCATTCTTTAAAGTGCATGGGGAAAAGAGGCACAAAACATAAATAAAAGTTTCACTCAGTCCAGACTATTAGTCTATTTGTGCAACAGATGAAGCTCAAAGACTGGGCTAATTCTTTTTGTCCTTGTCATCACGTGTGAGAGGTAGATTTTTCTGAATAAAAACAAGCATCTCAGCATTGTCACAATGTATGCGATTTCTGTTCTTGTCGATGATATGGGCGGCAGCATGAAACAGACGTTCGCTGTCGACACGGATGCAGGGTGCGGTGAGGTACTGGGGTGGGCGGGAGGTGGGGGTGGGGGATTTATAATGTAGCGTCCCAGAAGAGTTAGCCCTGCAAGGGGTTCTGGGTATTTGTTCTGTTGTGTTGTGGTGCAGATGTTCTCCCAAAATGTGTTTGTCATTCTTGGTTGGTGTGGGTTCACAGTGTGGCGCATATTTGTAACAGTGTTAAAGTTGTTTATACGGCCACCCTCGGTGTGACCTGTATGGCTGTTGATCAAGAGTGCTTGCGTTCACTTGTGTGTGTCAAAAGCCTTTTATATTATGTGACTGGGCCGGCACGCAAATGCAGTGCCTTTAAGGATTATTAGCGCTCTGTACTTCTCCCTACATCCGTGTACACAGCGGCGTTTTTAAAAGTCATCCATTTTCATCTTTGGGGTGGTATAGGTCAGTTGGTAGAGTGGCTATTCCAGCAACTTGAGGGTTGCAGGATAGTCACTGCCGTTGTGTCCTTGGGCAAGACACTTTACCCACCTGCTCCCAGTGCCAGCCACACTGCTTTAAATGGAACTTAGATATTGGCTTTCACTATGTAAAGCGCTTTGAGTCACTAGAGAAAAAGCGCTATATAAATATAATTCACTTCACTTCACTCTTTGAAACCGATACCGATCATTTCCGATATTACATTTTAAAGCATTTATCGGCCGATAATATCGGCAGGCCGATATTATCTGACATCCCTAATACATATATATATATATATATGTATATATATGTATATGTATATATGTATATATATATGTGTATATATATGTATATATATATATATGTAAATATATATATGTATATATGTATATATATATATATATATATATATATATATATATATGTGTGTATATATATATGTATATATATGTATGTGTGTATATATATATATGGCAAACACACAAAATATGCACTATTATCCCCCCTTAAAATATTCATATGTATATATATATGTATGTGTGTGTGTGTGTGTGTGTGTGTGTGTGTGTGTATATGTATATGTATATATATATATATATATATATATATATATATAAATTTAAGGGCATAAGACAAAAAAAAATGAAAAAAATAATATAAACTTTTATTGTGGAACGTTTTTTTTTTTTTTAAACTGTCATTATTCAAAAAATAAAAATGAATCAAAATCAATGTTTTGAATTATTGACGTATTAAAGGCTCTAATTACTTCACGTCAAAAATTCTGTTTTGAATATTTTGGGGGAATAATATTGCATATTTTGTGTGTTTGTCATATATATATATATATATATATATATATATATATAAAATGTTTTTTGTTTGTTTTAAAGGCATAAAACAAAAAAACATGAACAAAATAATATAAACTTTTATTGTGCCAATGTTGTTTTGAATTATCGACCTATTTAAGACTCCAATTACTTCACGTCAAATATATTCATATACAACACTTAGGCATTGTTTTGGGGCGGGAAAATTGCATATTTTGTGATTTTGCCATTAAAAAAAACTGTTTTTTGACAACAATAAAACATTTAAAAAATGCACTTTATATCAACAGATAGACCTGAAGTTGGGTAAAAAAAAACTAAAAAAAAAAACTGGGGGGAAGCCTTAAAGCTTAACAACAAACTATGTATTGCATTGTATTGGTTTTGAAAATGAAAACTGTCAAAATGGCCCCAGGATGTTTAGATTTTTCAGTATGCAGTTTGGACACCCCTGGGTGAGAACACCCATGAATGACACCCTTGACTCAGTAACTGTCTTGCACCACTAATTGCCTCCCATTCTGTTGTTGTTTTCAGCGAGAACGCATCCCTGGCTGGGTCAAAATCTCACCAATCAGGAGGTGAACAGTAGCAACACCCTGGTACTGACTTGCGTGGCACACGGGGTCCCTCAGCCCAACATCACATGGTACAAGAACAGCGTGATACTGGAGGAAGGCCCAGGTACAGGACCACGTTGCCAAGGACTGTGATTTCTAAGTCCAAGTCTAAGGCATTATATCTGTACGGTACTTAGACATTGTGGATCATTAAAGTGTGTCTAAGTCTAAGTCTAAGGCATTATATATGAACGGTACTTAGACCTTGTGGATCATTAAAGTGTGTCTAAGTTTAAGTCTAAGGCATTATGTATGTACGGTACTTAGACCTTGTAGATCATTAAAGTTTGTCTAAGTCTGAGGTATTATATCTGTACGGTACTTAGACCTTGTGGAGCATTAAAGTTTATCTAAGTCTAAGTTTAAGGCATTATATCTGTACAGTACTTAGACCTTGTGGATCATTCAAGTTTGTCTTAGTCTAAGTCTAAGGCATTATATCTGTACGGTACTTAGACCTTGTAGATCATTAAAGTTTGTCTAAGTCTATTGCATTATGTATGTACGGTACTTAGACCTTGTAGATCATTAAAGTTTGTCTAAGTCTGAGGTATTATATCTGTACGGTACTTAGACCTTGTGGAGCATTAAAGTTTGTCTAAGTCTAAGTCTTAAGGCATTATGTATGTACGGTACTTAGACCTTGTGGATCATTAAAGTGTGTCTAATTTTAAGTCTAAGGCATTATATCTGTACGGTACTTAGACCTTGTAGATCATTAAAGTTTGTCTAGGTCTAAGTCTAAGGCATTATATGTGTACGGTACTTAGACCTTGTAGATCATTAAAGTTTGTCTAAGCCTAAGGCATTATGTATGTACAGTACTTAGACCTTGTGGATCATTAAAGTGTGTCTAAGTGTAAGTCTAAGGCATTATATCTGTACGGTACTTAGACCTTGTAGATCATTAAAGTTTGTCTAGGTCTAAGTCTAAGGCATTATATCTGTATGGTACGTAGACCTTGTGGATTATTAAAGTTTGTCTAAGTCTAAGGCATTATATCTGTATGGTACATAGACCTTGTGGATCATTAAAGTTTGTCTAGGTCTAAGTCTAAGGCATTATATCTGTATGGTACGTAGACCTTGTGGATCATTAAAGTTTGTCTAAGTCTAAGGCATTATATCTGTACGGTACGTAGACCTTGTAGATCATTAAAGTTCGTTTAAGTCTAAGTCATTATATCTGTACGGTACTTAGACCTTGTGGAGCATTAAAGTTTGTCTAAGTCTAAGGCATTAAATCTGTACGGTACTTAGACCTTGTGGATCATTACAGTTTGTCTAAGTCTAAGTCTAAGGCATTATATCTGTACGGTGCGCTGCCATGGTATTTGGAGATTGAATAGGAACTTGTCTTTTAAATCAACTTGTTGCTAAATTTAAGATTAAACAGTTTTTTTTTCTTTTGACTATAGTGTTTTGTTGTTGTTATATGTATTTATGAAAACGTACGCATAAATACACGCCCACTAGCCGCACTATTTGTTTATGGAGTAGACGCACGACCATATTTCAAAGCCGGACTGTAGTACCTCTCCTTCACTTAATTAGTCCTGTACTCTGTACGCCTCTGTACCGTTCCCAATGCTCCATAGCAAAAATGAGTGAATACCCCCGACTACCACCTGGTCTCAACTCAACCTGACACCTGATTAAAAGGACTTAACACCTTCTTTAGTTGTAATGAATGCCATGTTTCCCACTTGGGACGTGCAGGAATCAACGTGTGGCAGGACGGCGCTCTGATCATTGAAAGGGTGAAGAAAGACGACGAGGGTCTGTACGAGTGCGTGGCCACCAACACCGAGGGCCTCGTCAAAACCAGCGCCTTCGTCACCGTGCTTGGTAAGTCAGCCTCAGTCTGGTTTTCCAACCAGAGGATGTTTTGTCACGTGATCGACAAACTGCCTTGTGCGGATTTCACTCTAAGAAGAACCTGGCGACATGAAGGCCAAGTGAACTATTTCTTGATCTCAGAGCATTACATCATCAAAACTGGACTGTTTGGTTGGTCTTAGAATATGTTTCACTTCTAATCTGACTAGACTTCATCTGTTCATGATCATAGACTTTGATTGTTACATCTAGTCTTAGACTTAGATTGGTCACATCTAGTCTTAGACTTTTCAGATCTAGTCTTAGACTAATATTGGTCACATCTAGCCTTAGACTTAGATTGGTCACATTTAGTTTCAGACTTACATTGGTCACATCTAGTCTTCTAGTCTTAGATGTGACCAATGTAAGTCTGAAACTAAATGTGACCAATCTAAGTCTAAGGCTAGATGTGACCAATCTTAGTCTAAGACTAGATCTGAACAGATCCACAGATCTAATCTTAGACTTAGATTGGTCACATCTAGTCTTAGACTTAGATTGGTCACATCTAGTCTTAGACTTAGATTGGTTACATCTAGTCTTAGAATTAGATTGGTCAGATTTGGTGTTAGACTTAGACTGGTCACATCCAGTATTAGACTTAGATTGGTCAGATCTAGTCTTAGACTTAGATTGGTCACATCTAGACTTAGACTTAGATTGGTCACATCTAGTCTTAGACTTAGATTGGTCAGATCTAGTTTTAGACTTAGATTGGTCACATCTAGTTTTAGATTTCAATTGCTCAGATCTAGTCTTAGACTTAGATTGGTCACATCGGGTCTTAGACCTAGATGGGTCACATGTAGTCTTAGACTTTGATTGGTCACATCTAGTCTTAGCCTAAGATTGGTCACATCTAGTCTTAGACTAAGGTTGGTCACATCTAGTCTTAGAATTATATTGGTCACATCTAGTCTTAGATTTTAAATTGGTCAGATCTAGTCTTAGATTTAGATTGGTCACATCTAGTCTTAGACTTAGATTGGCCACATCTAGTCTTAGACTTAGATTGGTCACATCTAGTCTTTGACTTAGATTGGTCACATCTAGTCTTTGACTTAGATTGGTCACATCTAGTCTTTGACTTAGATTGGTCACATCTAGTCTTTGACTTAGATTGGTCACATCTAGTCTTCGACTTAGATTGGTCACATCTAGTCTTTGACTTAGATTGGTCACATCTAGTCTTCGACTTAGATTGGTCACATCTAGTCTTCGACTTAGATTGGTCACATCTAGTCTTTGACTTAGATTGGTCACATCTAGTGTTAGATTTAGATTGGTCACATCTAGTCTTAGTCTTAGATTGGTCATATCTGGTCTTAGACTTAGATTGGTCACATCTAGTCTTAGACTTAGATTGGTCACATATAGTGTTAGACTAAGATTGGTCACATCTAGTCTTAGACTTAGATTGGTCACATCTAGTCTTAGACTTAGATTGTTCAGATCTAGTCTTAGACTAAGATTGGTCACATCTAGTCTTAGACTTAGATTGGTCCCATTTAGTTTCAGACTTACATTGGTCACATCGAGTCTTAGACTTAGATTGGTCAGATCTAGTCTTAGACTTAGATTGGTCACATCTAGACTTAGACTTAGATTGGTCACATCTAGTCTTAGACTTAGATTGGTCAGATCTAGTTTTAGACTTAGATTGGTCACATCTAGTTTTAGATTTCAATTGCTCAGATCTAGTCTTAGACTTAGATTGGTCACATCGGGTCTTAGACCTAGATGGGTCACATGTAGTCTTAGACTTTGATTGGTCACATCTAGTCTTAGCCTAAGATTGGTCACATCTAGTCTTAGACTAAGGTTGGTCACATCTAGTCTTAGAATTATATTGGTCACATCTAGTCTTAGATTTTAAATTGGTCAGATCTAGTCTTAGATTTAGATTGGTCACATCTAGTCTTAGACTTAGATTGGCCACATCTAGTCTTAGACTTAGATTGGTCACATCTAGTCTTTGACTTAGATTGGTCACATCTAGTCTTTGACTTAGATTGGTCACATCTAGTGTTAGATTTAGATTGGTCACCTCTAATCTTAGATTTATATTGGTCACATCTAGTCTTAGTCTTAGATTGGTCATATCTGGTCTTAGACTTAGATTCGTCACATCTAGTCTTAGACTTAGATTGGTCACATATAGTGTTAGACTAAGATTGGTCACATCTAGTCTTAGACTTAGATTGGTCACATCTAGTCTTAGACTTAGATTGTTCAGATCTAGTCTTAGACTAAGATTGGTCACATCTAGTCTTAGACTTAGATTGGTCCCATTTAGTTTCAGACTTACATTGGTCACATCGAGTCTTAGACTTAGATTGGTCAGATCTAGTTTTAGACTTAGATTGGTCACATCTAGTCTTTGACTTAGATTGGTCACATCTAGTCTTTGACTTAGATTGGTCACATCTAGTGTTAGATTTAGATTGGTCACCTCTAATCTTAGATTTATATTGGTCACATCTAGTCTTAGTCTTAGATTGGTCATATCTGGTCTTAGACTTAGATTGGTCACATCTAGTCTTAGACTTAGATTGGTCACATATAGTGTTAGACTAAGATTGGTCACATCTAGTCTTAGACTTAGATTGGTCACATCTAGTCTTAGACTTAGATTGGTCACATCTAGTCTTAGACTTAGATTGGTCACATCTAGTCTTAGACTTAGATTGTTCAGATCTAGTCTTAGACTAAGATTGGTCACATCTAGTCTTAGACTTAGATTGGTCACATTTAGTTTCAGACTTACATTGGTCACATCGAGTCTTAGACTTAGATTGGTCAGATCTAGTTTTAGACTTAGATTGGTCAGATCTAATCTTAGACTTGGATTGTTCACATCTAGTCTTAGACTTAGATTGGTCACATCTAGTATTAGACTTCGATTGGTCAAATCTAGTCTTAGACTTAGATTGGTCACATCTAGTCTTAGACTTAGATTGGTCACATCTAGTCTTAGACTTAGATTGGTCACATCTAGTCTTAGACTTAGATTGGTCACATCTAGTCTTAGACTTAGATTGGTCACATCTAGTCTTAGACTTAGATTGGTCACATCTAGTGTTAGATTTACATTGGTCACATCTAGTCTTAGACTTAGATTGGTCACATCTAGTCTTACATTTAGATTGGTGTAAAGTCTTATGTTCCGTTTAACAGTTTCTACTACGTTTTTGAGGAAAATAGCATGACAGAGTCACATTGTTCTTATTTCTCTCTCTCCAGGGGAGGAAGGAAAGCCCAATGTGGAGGTCATCATTCTGGTGTGCACCGGTGCTGCCGCCACCTTCCTCTGGCTCATGCTCATCCTCTTCATCCGCAAGCTGAGGAAGGTAAGGCGCTATGCAAATTGCAAATGTGCGTCCAATCATGATACAGATGGGATTTGGGCCTGTGTTTCTGATTTGCACATTTGGAATGTTGAGCTCGTGTTTATGATATGACCTCACCAGAGAAACAAAAAGTTCCCCTGCATTTTGGGGTTGGATACCAAAAGATGCAAACTAACTTCTTCCTCCCACGCTCCCGTCTAGCAACCAGCACACTATAAAATGGGTCCGTCTATCATCATCGACCCTGATGAGTGTCCACTTGACGAGCAGAACGACCTCCTTCAGTATGACAGCAGCAAGTGGGAGTTTCCCCGGGACCGCCTGCGACTAGGTGTGTAATCTGTCAATTTTCTATTTTGAAGCACGTTTGCATTGACCTGATCACAGACTATGTCCTGATCACAGACTATGTGACAGTCCGTTTCAGGTAACCATCCGCGGTTAAGCATGTACAGTCAAAATAAGTTGCGTGATTAATACAATATTTTTTGTGATTAGTCACATGAGTTAAAGGGGACCTATTATGCAAAACCAACTTTTCCTAATTATTTAGTTTTTCTGTATGTATCCCTGTATGTTTCATCAATCAATCAATCAATATTTATTTATATAGGCCTAAATCACAAGTGTCTCAAAGGGCTGCACAAGCCACAACGACATCCGCGGTACAGAGCCCACATATGGGCAAGGAAAAACTCACAACCCCAATGGGACATCGATGTGAATGACTATGAGAAACCTTGGAGAGGACCGCATATGTGGGTGACCCCCCCCTCTAGGAGAGACCGGATGCAATGGATGTTGAGTGGGTCTGACATAATATTGTGAAAGTCCAGTCCATAGTAGATCTAACATAATAGTGAGAGTCCAGTCCATAGTGGGGCCAGCAGGAGACCATCTCAAGCGGAGACGGGTCAGCAGCGCAGTGATGTCCCCAACCGATGCACAGGCGAGCGGTCCACCCCAGGTCCCAACTCTGGACAGCCAGCACTTCATCCATGGCCACCGGACCTGTGTCCCCCCCCCCCCCCTCCACAAGGGAGAGGGGGGAAGAGGAGAAAAGAAAAGAAACGGCAGATCAACTGGTTTAAAAAGGGGGTCTATTTAAAGGCTAGAGTATACAAATGAGTTTTAAGATGGGACTTAAATGCTTCTACGGAGGTAGCATCTCTAACTGTTACCGGAAGGGCATTCCATAGTACTGAAGCCCCAATAGAAAACGCTCTATAGCCCGCAGACTTTTTTGGGTTCTGGGAATCACTAATAAGCCGGAGTTCTTTGAACGCTGATTTCTTCCTGGGACATATGGTACAATACAATCAGCAAGATAGGCTGGAGCTAGACCGTGTAGTATTTTATACGTAAGTAGTATGACATTAAAGTCACATCTTAAGTGCACAGGAAGCCAGTGCAGGTGAGCCAGTATAGGCGTTTGTATGATCAAACTTTCTTGTTCTTGTCAAAAGTCTTGCAGCCGCATTTTGTACCAACTGTATGTTGGTACAAATGTTTTGATTGATTGATTGAAACTATTATTAGTAGATTGCACAGTACAGTACATATTCTGTACAATTGACCACTAAATGGTAGCTCCCGAATAAGTTTTTCAACTTGTTTAAGTCGGGGTCCACGTAAATCAATTCCATCCATCCATCCATCTTCTTCCGCTTATCCGAGGATGGGTCGCGGTGGCATCAGCCTAAACAGGGAAGCCCAGACTTCCCTCTCCCCAGCCACTTCGTCCAGCTCCTCCCGGGGGATCCCGAGGCGTTCCCAGGCCAGCCGGGAGAGATAGTCTTCCCAACGTGTCCTGGGTCTTCCCCGTGGCCTCCTACCGGTCGGATGTGCCCGAAACACCTTCCTAGGGAGGTGTTCAGATGGCATCCTGACCAGATGCCCGAACCACCTCATCTGTCTCCTCTCCATGTGGAGGAGCAGTGGCTTTACTTTGAGCTCCTCCCGGATGACAGAGCTTCTCATCCTATCTCTAAGGGAGAGCCCCGCCACCCGGCGGAGAAAACTTATTTCGGCCGCTTGTACCCGTGATCTTGTCCTTTCGGTCATGACCCAAAGCTCATGACCATAGGTGAGGATGGGAACGTAGATCGATCGGTAAATCGAGAGCTTTGCCTTCCGGCTCAGCTCCTTCTTCACCACAACGGATCGATACAGCGTACGCATTACTGAAGACGCCGCACCGATCCGCCTGTCGATCTCACCATCCACTCTTCCCTCACTCGTGAACAAGACTCCGAGGTACTTGAACTCCTCCACTTGGGGCAAGATCTCCTCCCCAACCCGGAGATGGCACTCCACCCCATGGACTCGGACTTGGAGGTGTTGATTCCCATCCCAGTCGCTTCACACTCTGCTGCGAACCGATCCAGTGAGAGCTGAAGATCTTGGCCAGATGAAGCCATCAGGACCACATCATCTGCAAATAGCAGAGACCTAATCCTGCAGCCACCAAACCAGATACCCTCGACGCCCTGACTGCGCCTAGAAATTCTGTCCATAAAGGTTATGAACAGAATCGGTGACAAAGGGCAGCCTTGGCGGAGTCCAACCCTCACTGGAAACGTAAATCAATTCATGGTACAAATATATACTATCAGCATAATACAGTCATCACACAAGTTAATCATCAGAGTATATAGATTGAATTATTTACATTATCTACAATCCAGAGGGTGGGATGTGGAGGGGGTTGGGGGTTTGGTTTGGTTGATATCAACACTTCAGTCATCAACAATTGCATCATCAGAGAAATGGACATTGAAACAGGTCTGACTTGGCAGGATATGTACAGCGAGCAGTGAACATAGTGAGTTCAGAAAGCATAAGGACAAGTATATACATTTGATTATTTACATTTGATTATTTACAATCCGGGGAGGTGGGATGTGGTGGGGGGAGAGGGTTAGTCAAGGGTTGAAGTTGCCTGGAGGTGTTCTTTTAGTTCGGTTTAGAAGGAGGATAGAGATGCACTTTCTTTTACACCTGTTGGGAGTAAGTCATGCCATTGAGGCATGGTGAAGATATTTATAAAACAATCTTGCCTTCCTTCATACTTCCTCTAAAAAAAAGCAGATTGGAATTTGCCCAGTTTGTGACGTTTCCCCCCCCCCCCAAGTGTGACGTCAGCGGATATCTACATATATGGTAAAGATTTACCTTCTGTATCTCTATCCTCTTGTTGCGGGGCAGACTTGCTCGTACATGTACATGCATCCTCCGCCGTTGCCATTTCCAATACAAAGTAGCGTATTATTCTAGCTCAGGGGTCACCAACCTTTTTGAAACCAACAGCTACTTCTTGGGTACTGATTAATGCGAAGGGCTACCAATTTGATACACACTTAAATAAATTGCCAGAAATAGCCAATTTGCTCAATTTACCTTTTCTATGTTATTATTAATAATTAATGATTTTTATCTTTGTGGAAACACTGATCATCTTAATTATTTCTCACAATAAATATACATAGAAACAAATAAATATCAATATGCAACTTTTTTATTTTATATTTTCTCTAAGTGCACATTTTTCAAATTGAACATTTTCAAATGATGACTTCTAAGACAGTCTTGTGAAATCACAATATCCCATTTTAACTAGCTAGCCACTAACATTTTGATAAAAGAGGACAAAACACGTAAAAAATGAAAATGTAATTTTGAAACATAGTTTATCTTCAATTTTGACTCTTTAAAATTCAAAATTCAACCAAAAAAAAGAAGAGAAAAACTAGCAAATTCGAATCTTTTTGAAAAAATTAAAAAAAGAATTTATGGAACATTATTAGTCATTTTTCCTGATTAAGATTAATTTTAGAATGTTGATGACATGTTTTAAATAGGTTTAAAATCCAATCTGCACTTTGTTAGAATATATAACAAATTGGACCAAGCTATATTTCCAACAAAGACAAATCTTTATTTCTTCTAGATTTTCCAGAACAAAAATTTTAAAAGAAATTCAAAAGACTTTGAAATAAGATTTAAATTTGATTCTACAGATTTTCTAGATTTGCCAGAATATTCTTTTTTAATTTTAACCATAATTAGTTTGAAGAAATATTTCACAAATATTCTTCGTCGAAAAAACAGAAGCTAAAATGAAGAATTCAATTAAAATGTATTTATTATTCTTTACAAAAAAAAAAAAAATTACTTGAACATTGATTTAAATTGTCAGGAAAGAAGAGGAAGGAATTTAAAAGGTAAAAAAGTATATGTGTTTAAAAATCCTAAAATCATTTTTAAGGTTGTATTTTTTCTCTAAAATTGTCTTTCTGGAAGTTGTAAGAAAAAAATGAATGAATTTAGTTAAACAAGTGAAGACCAAGTCTTTCAAATATTTTCTTGGATTTTCAAATTCTATTTGAGTTTTGTCTCTCTTAGAATTAAAAATGCTTGCTAGTAAATACATAACATTTTAAAAATAGAGGCAGCTCACTGGTACGTGCTGCTATTTGAGCTATTTTTAGAACTGGCCAGCGGGCGACTCATCTGGTCCTTACGGGCGATCTGTCAGTAGACTCCATATGGAAGCGCTAAAAACTACTACAAAGATGTCGGGGAGAAGAGGCAGTTGAAGTGGAGGCACGTAAATAGGACCGCCCACAAAAGCGGCTTGAAGATGATGTGTAAAACATCAACATTTTGACCAAGGAACCACCATTACATGTTATGTAGACCAGGGGTCCCCAACAGTTTTTGCACCAGGGACCGGTTTAATGTAGGCCAGTGGTTCTTAACCTGGGTTCGATCGAACCCTAGGGGTTCGGTGAGTCGGCCTCAATTTAAAATGATTTCCATCCAATATGACCCCGGAAGGGACAAGCGGTAGAAAATGGACGGATGGATGTGCCATTAGTGCACCTCTCGCACTTGAGCAACCATTTGATTATATCCTTTCAAGGGACTTTTTACAGAAATGACCCTTGATATACTTTTGGCCTAGTCATGGAATATTATTTTGTATTAATTTGATGGGTAGTTTGCTGTAAAGTGAAGTATTTTTATTTAGACAATATCATAATATACTGTACTATTTGTTCTAATAATCTATACTATTCAAGTTTAAAAAGGTATGCAATTTCAAGCAGTACATATATATTTTTCTGTCAAAATGAAAAAAAAGTGAGAAAATATGAAGTACTTTATTGACACATATCATTTGCGGATAAAATGATGAGGCGGGCCAGATGTGGCCCCCGGGCCTGGACTTTCACACCTGTGCTGCAGTGTTTCAATGAAGTTTAGCACTCGGCTTCTGTAACTTGTTTCCTCTCCAGCGGCAGCAGCTTTCATGCAGCCCCAGGCACAATTCTCTTGCTACTCACTTGTGTTGCCAGCCATCCATTTTCTACCGCTTGTCCCTTTTGGGGTGGCGGGGGGTGCTGGAGCCTATCTCAGCTGCATTCGGCTATTTCGACATCATTGGCTGTGCGTTGACTCATTTCCAGTCAATGGTTACTCTAAACCAGGCCTGCGCAATTATTTGACTCGGGGGGGCTAGAATTAGATAAAAAAAGTGTGTCTGGGGGCCGGTATATCTTTTTTTAGGAACACTAATACAAAACCTCACAATAATGATTGAAAGCTAGAAAAAATTATGACAGATCGCCTTAAAAAACGGAATGGAATTAGACTTTTTTTTTACTGAATGAGACACCCAGAATGTACATGAATATTAAAGAATGTGGGATTTACAATATTAACTATGAATGATAAAACACTGAATATTGACAACATATTTTACAATCAACCGAAACGCAACCAAAATGCGACAAACGTAGTGAAAAAAACCCCCACCGACAATCTGAGATACCTCATAGTGACCATAGTAACTAATTCGATGACCATAGTAACTAGTATATCATGCACATTCCAAGCATTGAAAGACTTAGTATAGTTCAGTGGTTTTTAACCTGGGTTCGGTGAGTCGGGCTCAGGGGTTCGGCGGAGGTCAAGACACACCCGACTCATCGTGTAAATAAAAACTTTTCCCTATCAGCGTATTACGGATACGGCAAAAGCTGACTGATTTGCAGGTGTGTCATTTGTTGTGAGTTTATGCACTGTGTTGGTTTTGTTCTTTGAACAAGGTGATGTTCATGCACGGTTTATTTTGTGCACCAGTATAAAAAAAACATGTTAACACTTTTGTATGGGGAACATATTCACCATTAATTAGTTGCTTATTAACATGCAAATTAGTAACATATTGGCTCTTAACTAGTCATTATTAAGTACTTATTAATGCCTTATTCTGCATGGCCTTATTATAACCCCAAACCTCTAACCCTAACCAAATATCTCTAAATTAAGTCTTTGTTACTTAGAATATGTTCCCCATCCTAAAGTGTTACCAAAAACATATAGGATTGAATTCAAAGTCTCCCTACTAACCCACCAGTGCCTCCGTGGAAATGCCCCCCTCTACCTCAAAGAACTACTCACCCCCAAATCCTCCACACCTCCGCTCCGGACAGGCTAACCTCCTCCAACCTCCGAGGACATAGCTACGAACGCCGCTCCCAGTCTGTGGAACGCTCTCCCTGACCACCTGAGGGCACCGCAGACTGTGGATGCTTTTAAAAAAGGCTTAAAAACCATTCTTTTTAAAAAAGTCTTTTTTTTTTTTTTTTTTAGATATATGCATACTAGTTTTAGCTATTTGGCTGTTCTAGTTTTTATCTTTTTATTTTTTTATTTTTTTTATTACACTGTAGCACTTTGAGGTTGTTTACTCAATGTAAAGTGCTTTTTACAAATAAAATCTATTATTAGTATTATTATTATACAACTTTGTCTTGAATTTGAAAAAAAACATTTTATTTTTCACTAAAAAAGGGTTCGGGGAATGCGCATATGAAACTGGTGGGGTTGGGTACCTCCAACAAGGTTAAGAACCACTGCTCTAGTTGAAGACGTACGGTCATTAGAAAATATGACTGCACATCATAATGGCAGCTACACTTTCCATCTTAACATCTAAAACAATTATTTGGGAATGTCCGGCGGGCCAGATTGAAAAGCTCAACGGGCCACATGTGGCCCCCGGGCCTTCATTTGCCCAGGTCTGCTCTAAACAGATACATTAACAAACTTAGTATAAATAAATAAAAGCAGGATACTGCAGTAATTAGACTCGACTAATTCTGACACATCTTCTTCTTTCTTTTTCCAGGCAAAACTCTTGGCCACGGTGCTTTTGGGAAAGTGGTGGAGGCTTCTGCCTTTGGGATTGACAAACTCTCCACCTGCAAGACTGTCGCCGTCAAGATGCTGAAAGGTTGGGAATGTTTTTCACTACTGTATATTTCTTGACTATAAGGCGCACTTAAAATCCTTTTATTTTCTCAAAACTCGACAGTGCGCCTTACAACGTTCCCTCTAGGGTGCGCGCCTGTGCAATTGCGCACTGCTCAAGCGTCCTCTGCGCACGGCAAATCTATGCCACGCACAAAATCAAATAAAAAAATAAGCGCATAACAATTTTCCACACACGGACACGACAGAGAAAACAGTTTTCGTCATCATTGTTCAAATATTGTAACGTTTGTCGAGACGCTTTGAGGACATGAATTCCATCCATCACTTTACTGAGCAAAACCCTTTATTGTCGGTCATAAACACATCACCAAAACATTAGTAAAAAAATTACATCTTGCAAAACTGGTCATTTTTTGCAGTACAAACCAGACCAAAAGCAACTTTGTTATATCAACAGCAGCCGCTCGCTCTTTCTCACTTGCGCCAACACTTGCACATATGGCACTTAGCCAGTGATGCGTTTACAGCCACACAAAAAGTCGGACAACTCCAACACCACACATAAAGTGTAATACCAGGTCGTTACACTATGATTTACCAATCAAATGTGTGCTTATTCTAGTGTCATTTATTAGGAATCTTAATTTATAAATATTAATCATGAAATGCTGTTAGTATATGAAATAAATACTAATAAAAATATATTTTTTACAAACAGGGGCTTCACGGTGGCAGAGGGGTTAGTGCATCTGCCTCACAATACGAAGGTCCCGAGTAGTCTTGGGTTCAATCCCGGGCTCGGGATCTTTCTGTGTGGAGTTTGCATGTCCTCCCCGTGACTGCGTGGGTTCCCTCCGGGTACTCCGGCTTCCTCCCACCTCCAAAGACATGCACCTGGGGATAGGTTGATTGGCAACACTAAATTGGCCCTAGTGTGTGGATGTGAGTGTGAATGTTGTCTGTCTGTCTGTGTTGGCCCTGCGATGAGGTGGCGACTTGTCTAGGGTGTACCCCGCCTTCCGCCCGATTGTAGCTGAGATAGGCTCCAGCGCCCCCCGCGACCCCGAAGGGAATAAGCGGTAGAAAATGGATGGATGGATGGAAACAGGAAGTTGCAGGAATGTACACATGATCCCCTGCTTACATCTCATTGTGCAACATGTGAATGTTTTAATGGGAACTAAATGCAATGTCTGAAAGGGGTACAAATGATTTCCAAAGCAGGACCTCCACCCAGACAAACAATACAAGTACACAGTTCATGAAAAACAATATTTTTATTGTCATTGTAAGTGGGCCTAAACACTTACATAAGAAAATAACCACATGGAAATGACTGCTGTCATTTGATTATAATAATAAGAGAACGTTGTCTGTCTATCTGTGTTGGCCTTGCGATGAGGTGGGGACTTGTCCAGGGTGTACCCCGCCTTCCACCCGAATGCAGCTGAGATAGGCTCCAGCACTCCCTGTGACCCCGAAAGGGACAAGCGGTAGCAAATGGATGGATGGATGGAGATTGATCTTGTTATTTAGACATGTTTGGGCCAGGTGTGCTGCTGGTGTAGCCACAGTGTGCACGTCTGATGTTGCTCACATGGGCTCCACTCAATGCTCAAGGAGTTTTTGCGTTTGCTCACACACATGAAAAGTTACAGGGAACATTGGCGCCTTATAACCCGGTGCGCCCAAAGTACGGAATCATTTTGGTTGTGCTTATCGACCTCGAAACTATTTTAACTATAGTATGATCATATACTGTAATATTTGTTGCAATAATGGATACTATTAAAGTTTAAAAGGCGTCCCCACAATTCCCCCCTCGGTCTTCCCTTTTTTCCTCTTTCCATCCCCTCCTGCTCCGGCCCGGCTGCACCAAATGATAATATCAATACATTTAATAAAGTCAAATACAAATAAGGCAACAAGAGAAGTATCCCACACTTCTCTTTTGTAAAGTAAACTTGTATAGTCGATATGGGCATCTACTTCAACTATATGATTTGCCTGAGAAGCTGGACAGGACAAAAAAAAAAGTTTAAAAGGCATGCTATTTCAAGCAGTACATATATTTCTTCCGTCAAAATGAAAAAAAATCAATTACATATCGGACGGTATTTTCCGGACTATAAGGCGCACTTAAAATCCTTTTATTTTCTCAAAACTCGACATTAAGCCTTAAAACCCGGTGTTCCTAAAGTACAGAATCATTTTGGTTGTGCTTACCGACCTCGAAACTATTTTAACTATAGTATGATAATATACTGTAATAATTGTTGCAATAATGGGTACTATTAAAGTTTAAAAGGCCACAATTCCCCCCTCGGTCTTCCTTTTTTTTCTCTTTTTATATCCCCTCCCTTCATTTTCTTCCGTCAAAATGAAAAAAATCAATTACATTTAGGAGAAAATATTAAGTACCGTATTTTCCGGACTATAAGGCGCACTTAAAATCCTTTTATTTTCTCAAAACTCGACATTAAGCCTTAAAACCCGGTGTTCCTAAAGTACAGAATCATTTTGATTGTGCTTACCGACCTCGAAACTATTTTAACTATAGTATGATAATATACTGTAATAATTGTTGCAATAATGGGTACTATTAAAGTTTAAAAGGCGTCCCCACAATTCCCCCCTCGGTCTTCCTTTTTTGTCTCTTTTTATATCCCCTCCCTTCATTTTCTTGCGTCAAAATGAAAACAATCAATTACATTTAGGAGAAAATATTAAGTACCGTATTTTCCGGACTATAAGGCGCACTTAAAATCCTTTTATTTTCCCAAAACTCGACATTAAGCCTTAAAACCCGGTGTTCCTAAAGTACAGAATCATTTTGGTTGTGCTTACCGACCTCAAAACTATTTTAACTATAGTATGATAATATACTGTAGTAATTGTTGCAATAATGGGTACTATTAAAGTTTAAAAGGCGTCCCCACAATTCCCCCCTCGGTCTTCCTTTTTTTCTCTTTTTATATCCCCTCCCTTCATTTTCTTGCGTCAAAATGAAAAAAATCAATTACATTTAGGAGAAAATATTAAGTACCGTATTTTCCGGACTATAAGGCGCACTTAAAACCTTTTTTTCCCCCTCAAAACTCGACAGTGCGCCTTTTAATTTTCCTGAGGGAACTCTCCTGAAGGAATCAATAAAGTACTATCTATCTATCTACCCGGTGCACCTAAAGTACGGAATAATTTTGGTTGTGCTTACCAACCTGGAAACTATTTTATTTGGTACATGGTGTAATGATAAGTGTGACCAGTAGATGGCAGTCACACATAAGAGATACGTGTAGACTGCAATATGACTCACGTAAACAACACCGACAGTTTACATGTTCCACTGAAAATATAGAACATTACACACGGCGCTGGAAAATCTATCAAAATGTTTTATTACGACTTTGTGAGCTATGAAGCCACATCGCTTGATGGATTGTACTGTGCTTCAACATAGGAGTATTATTATGGTGTGTGTATAAGGTAAGACATATTATCTGGCGTTTTGTTTTGAAATATTATGCAAAAGCAACTTTTCTTACCTTCTGGTACCTGCTGATGTGTATTTGGGATCTGCATAAGTCATGAAAATTTGCGCACGTCCGCCTTTGTAGTCCATGCCGACGCCGTAGTGGATAATCTTCTTGTTCTGGGACATTCATCCTCCGCTGTTGCCTTTTCTAATATAAAGTAGTGTAACGTTCTTACTTACCGTATTTTTCAGACTACAAGTCGCAGTTTTTTTCATAGTTTGGCGGGGGTGCGACTTATACTCAGGAGCGACTTATGTGTGAAATTATTAACACATTACCGTAGAATATCAAATAATATTATTGATCTCATTCACGTAAGAGACTAGACGTATAAGATTTCATGGGATTTAGCGATTAGGAGTGACAGATTGTATAGCATGTTCTATATGTTATAGTTATTTGAATGACTCTTACCATAATATGTTACGTTAACATACCAGTTGGTTATTTATGCCTCATATAACGTACACTTATTCAGCCTGTTGTTCACTATTTTTTATTTATTTTAAATTGCCTTTCAAATGTCTATTCTTGGTGTTGGCTTTTAGCAAATACATTTCTTCACTCCAGTGCGACTTATATATGTTTTTTTCCTTCTTTATTATGCATTATCGGCAGGTGCGCCTTATACTCCGGTGCGACTTATACTCCGAAAAATGCTGTACATCTGTCAGTAAACTCGCCATGAAAGTGCTAAAACATACCGGTATGGTGAGTTTACATTATTCACCCAAGGAACTTTAGTTACTAGAGAGCTCTGGTCGAGCGGTTTTTCACGGGACACATTTCGGGTGTTGTTGTTTCTGGATGAGGAGATGCTGTTCCGTTATTAATTGAAGTAAAGTCTGAATGTCATTAAAACAGTTAGCGCCATCTTTTGACACTTCGTCCACTTCCGTCCTTGCACGCTACACCGCTACAACAAAGATGAAGACGCTGTCGAAGTGGAGGCACGTAAATAAGGCCGCCCACAAAACGGCGCATCCTGAAGATGATGTGTAGAACATCATCTATGCAACATTTTGAGCAAAGAACCACCATTACATGTTATGTAGACCACAAGGAAGTCTTTTACATTTAGAAAAAATAATAATAATATGACCCTTTTAATGCGCCTTATAATCCGGTGAGCCCTATGGTCCGGAAAATACAATAATTTTATCAATATAACACCGCCGTGGCGAGAAAAAAGCCATTCTTGTTCACATGACACCTCCTCAGGTTACGCCGAGGGGGACGTGAGATAAACTGTCTTGCATTAACGTCACATCGTCGTCGACTCGCACGAGCAGCAGATGATAAAAATCCGCCCGTCAATTTCAAAGCCCGAGATGTATTCCATGATTTACAACACCACATGCGCCTGCAACTGATGTTTGCAGGGAGTATCGCTTCAAAGCCAAAGTGTGTTCTTCACAGAGTGCGGTTAGACCTCCATCTTTGCTATTGATGGAGAGATTTCGAGTACATGCTCATATTTCCGACCAGGCTGTCCAAGATACGGGCTGGGATGAAGGCTTGGTAAGTGCAGCTAGTATAATACACTCCTATGGGAACACATCTTCTGTGTTAAGCCCTCTTCATCTTTATTAGTGAATGATGTTTTGTTTTTTTAGTAGATACAGCCATGTGATTTTCCCGTCGATAGTCGGAAATTCATCTTTTTTTATAAAAATATAAAAATATATTTTCCATTTTTTTTCCGTTTCTGACATAACATGGACAAAGATAAGACCTTCTGGAGGAAAGTCCTGTGGTCAGATGGAACAAAAACTGAGTTGTTTGGCCACAATACCCAGCAATATGTTTGGAGGAGAAAAGGTGAGGCCTTGAATCCCAGGAACATCATGCCTACCGTCAAGCATGGTGGTGGTAGTATTACGCTCTCGGCCTGTTTTGCTGCCAATGGAACTGGTGCTTTACAGAGAGTAAATGGGACAATGAAAAAGGAGGATTACCTCCAAATTCTTCTGGACAAGCTAAAATCATCAGCCCAGAGGTTGTGTCTTGGGCACAGTTGGGTGTTCCAACAGGACAATGACCCCAAACACACGTCAAAAGTGGTAAAGAAATGGCTAAATCGGGCGAGAATGAAGGTTTTAGAATGGACTTCCCAAAGTCCTGACTTAAACGTGTGGACAATGCTGTCCATGTCAGAAAAAACAACACATTTAGCTGAACTGGGGTATGTATTTATTTTTGTTGATCATTTTTCAATTCTTTAAACACAAAAACATCTTTAAATGGACCTTTTTTTGGCAAATTTTTACATGTTCAATTGCTGAAAAAAACAGGTTAAAAATGGTGTCGGTAACACGGCAGTAAAACGGATGATCCAACAAAACAGAAGTCATCGTCGTGGACGCACGAGCTGCGGGAGCTAGCTCTCCACTCAGCTTAATAGACTGTATTGTGACGTTTTGGTGAATTTACAAAACTGAAACAGTGCAAAAAGAATGCCATTGTAAGTTTTCCATTTATACCCCCATTATTTACTTTTTACTTTTTAATTTTGATCTCAGTTCTCTACACTGCTGCTGGAATTTTAATTTTCCTGAGGGAACTTTCCTGAAGGAATCAATAAAGTACTATCTATCTATCTATCTATCTATCTATCTATCTATCTATCCATCTATTTATCTAATAATACTAACACAGACACTTGTAAACATGTTAGCATATTAGCTAACGATAACAACGCTAGCTTTATTACATTACGATAGCACGTACAAATATGCATGAAAACACTCCTACGGACATCACACATGGGGCGGTTAAGTAAGTAAGAATTGTTTTAGTTGTATTGTAAAACTTACAAACGTTGCTCGGAGCGAAGGACGGAGTTGAATCATTTTGAAACACAAACAACGTGACTGCAAGACATTTGTTATTTCATGCTATAAATCACAAATGGCTATCCAGATAAAAGCCAGTAAGCTGATAGAATAAACGTTGTTTGTACTCTTTATTATTTTTGCATTTGGAGCAGTTAGAAGTAAAGAGGGAGTCGAAGAGACAGAAATTGGCCCCCCCTTGTCCTCCCACCTGGCTGGACCTGCGGCCCCCAGACCCCCAGGCTTATGTTGAGTCTTTTTCATGAAGTTCAAATCACGTGCCTGTAGATAAGCAAAATGCGGAGATGTGCAGATGACGCCGGTTCTAAAACATTTTGGCCTGTTGGTGAGATATATTGTGAATCGGTCATGAAGCACGCTCTCTAGACTTGTTAGTTGTAGGTCAACTTTAATGGAAAACAGCGGGAGTCTTCAAGTCGACTCCCCGGCTGCTTTATCCTTAAACTCGTAAATATCTGGCAACATAAAAACTTGTAGAATCCTCGCTCTGTCCGTGATCGCTGTAAATCACGCTTATCCATCTTTTCGCATTAGCTTTTAACGAAGGCAGAAAATTAAATTCCAAAGTTATCAGTAAACGAAAGCGTCTATGTTTTGCTTTTTTTTTTTATTGCATTCTAAATCGTAAATAAATATCTACACTGCAAAAACTGAAATCTAAGTAAGATTAAATATCTCAAATAAGGCTGATATTTGCTTATTGTCCGTCTAGGATCATTCTTCTCACTAAGCAAATTTTATGTTAGTGTTTTACTTGTTTTAAGTGTTTTGGTCCTAAATGATCTCAGTAAGATATTACAGCTTGTTGCTGAGATTTGATGACCTATATTGAGTAAAACATGCTTGAAACTAGAATATCAAGTGTTGCAAAGCTGTGTCATCAACACTCACAAGTATAAAAAAGTAATCATTTCTTATTTCAAACATGAAAAAACAATCCTGATGCCGAGTGCATATCATTATGTCAAGATAATGGCACTAGCATTTACTTCATTTAAGAATATTTTTCAACATATTGAGCAAAAAGGTCTCTTTTTTTTCTACCAAGAAAAGTGCACTTGTTATTAGTGAGAATATACTTATTTTAAGGTATTTTTAGGTTCATTGAGGTTAGCTAATTTTACTTGTTTTGGAAAGTCTTGACAAGCCAAATTTTCTTGTTCTATTGGCAGATAATTTTGCTTAGTTCAAATAAAATACCCCTCATTTTTGTATATTTTTTTCTTGTTTTTGAACGCTGACTTTTTGCAGTGTAACAATTGAGTCATCCTCTATTGCGACCATGAAACCCTCTAAAAAAAACATCCAGAAACCGCCACCAATACTCCATTTACACCTCATGACCTGAAAATTAACCAAATATGAGGGATATTGTTATTCAAGCGCTAACGTCCTATTTTCCCCGGGCATGTCCTCTTTTGCGGGGCTGTCCGGGCGGAGTTTCTTAAATGTCCGGCATTTTGAGTTAGGGTTGCGTATATTTTCAATGTACGTTCAGGGTTAAGAAGGGGTTAAAAACAAAATAAATTGTGTGCGCAGCAGCATTGGTGAGGGAGGGGCAGAGACAGAGAGAGAGAGAGAGAGTTATGATAAACGCGCATGCGTCGCCAGGCTCTGCTTTTTATCCATAGATTTATCAGATTTAATTTTTTATTATCTATAGCAGGCGTGTCAAAAGTGTGCCCCGGAGGCCATTTGTGGCTAATGTTTTAAAGGCCCACGGCACATTCTAAAAATACTATAAAAATAAACAAAAACATAACAAAAGTGAAATAAAAAAGCTTAAAGGTGAAATGTGATTTAGAAAAAGTTGCAATGTTGACTAATAAAACAAACTGTTTTTTTTTCTTTCAAACTGTCATGCTTAAAACATAATATTGAATCAAAATCAATGTTATTATGAATTATTGACCTATCCAAGGTTCTGATTACCGTATTTTTCGAAGTATAAGTCGCTCCGGAGTATAAATCGCACCGGCCGAAAATGCATAATAAAGAAGGAAAAAAACATATATAAGTCGCACTGGATCATGTTTTTTCTGTCATGATCTGTGGTCTGGATCATGTTTTTTCTGTCATGATCTGTGGTTTGGATCATGTTTTTTCTGTCATGATCTGTGGTCTGGATCATGTTTCTGTCATGATCTGTGGTCTGGATCATGTTTTTTCTGTCATGATCTGTGGTCTGGATCATGTTTTTTCTGTCATGATCTGTGGTCTGGATCATGTTTCTGTCATGATCTGTGGTCTGGATCATGTTTTTTCTGTCATGATCTGTGGTCTGGATCATGTTTTTTCTGTCATGATCTGTGGTCTGGATCATGTTTCTGTCATGATCTGTGGTCTGGATCATGTTTTTTCTGTCATGATCTGTGGTCTGGATCATGTTTCTGTCATGATCTGTGGTCTGGATCATGTTTTTTCTGTCATGATCTGTGGTCTGGATCATGTTTCTGTCATGATCTGTGGTCTGGATCATGTTTTTTCTGTCATGATCTGTGGTCTGGATCATGTTTCTGTCATGATCTGTGGTCTGGATCATGTTTCTGTCATGATCTGTGGTCTGGATCATGTTTCTGTCATGATCTGTGGTCTGGATCATGTTTCTGTCATGATCTGTGGTCTGGATCATGTTTTTGTTATTTTCTGTTAGTTTTAGGACTCCATGAGTTCCTGTTTTTGTGCACCCTTGTTTGTTTTAGTTTCCATGACGACTTATGATTTTCACCTGCCTCTTGCGCTCGGGACACACCTGTCTCTAATTAAGAGACTATTATTTAATAAAAAATGTACCCCGCAGTGAGCTGCGACACCCCCCCCCCCCCCCTCCCCCTCATGACAGAATGACGCCAGCATTCAGTTCTTCCGCAACTGACCACGAGGAGATGGAGACGCGCTGGCGAAGATGGAAGGCAGCCAGAAAGGCTTCGTTTCGCCGTCAGGACGCGTCTCCATCTCCTCGTGGTCAGTTGCTGCAGTATTTGCCCGCGTCCACCTCATGTTTGATGTGGTCGGTCAGATAGAGAAGGCATGTGTCAGTGGAGTGGTTAGTTCTGAAGTCAGATAGAGAAGGCATGTGTCAGTGGAGTGGTTAGTTCTGAAGTCAGATAGAGAAGGCATGTGTCAGTGGAGTGGTTAGTTCTGAAGCCGGATTGGAATTTGTACATGAGTTTATTAGTGGCAAGGTAACCATCGACCTGTTCATAAACTATTTTCTCCATTACTTTCAAAATGGAACTGAGAATAGAAACAGGTCGGTAGTTGCCAGGTTCTAATTTTCTTCCTTTTTTAAAGAGCGGAGTTACTATTGTTATTTTGAAAGGTGAGTGGATGGCCCAGGTGGGCCTTGTTATCTAATCACCTGTCGCCTTTATTAGCAGCAGCCGGGATGAGACACGAGGTTGGAGTTGGAGTGGGAGCCAGAGGGAGAGAGAGAGAGAGACACGACCAAAGAAAAATACATTTTGCTGGAAAGCAAAAGGCTCTCAACATTTATGCAAATAAAACAGTGTTGTACCTTGAAATCCGGGCTCTCGTGGCAGTGTGTGGTGGTCCGAGGAACCCACTAGAGGGCAACGTCGACAGTGGCGCTTTCTGGATGTTTTTTTAGAGGGTTTCATGGTCGCAATAGAGGACCCTCCATCTGATGACTCAATTGTTAGATATTTATTTACGATTTAGAATGCATTAAAAAAAACGCAAAACACAGATGCTTTCGTTTAAGGCACGCCTGATAACTTCGGGACTACATTTTGTGCCTTCGTTAAAAGCTAGTGCGAAAAGATGGAAAAGCGCGATTTACAGCTAAACATACAAGCTAACCATAATGAACCAGAACAAAACAAAAACTTATTGTACAATTTCCACTCTGCCGACCGATGGGACGCTCACATAATTTCGTTTAGATGAAGATTCAATCGCAATCCCTTACTAAGAGTTAAAACCAGCGTCTTTTTTACCTACCAAGTGAGAGATGCATAAATTATAATCTAAAATGTACTTTTACCAAGTTTGAGACGTAGCCAAAGTAGTTTGTCAACAATAGCAGCGTAAGTTAGCATTAGCTCGCTGCTATCAATGCGCCACAAAAATAGATAGTCTACATCAACTTCAGATCTATCCCTCATTTCAAAATGTTTTAGTTTTTTTATGTTGTTTTTTTGTTTGTTTGTTTTCCGCCCTTTTCTGTCAAACAAAACTGTTTTTAATGGCAAACACACAAAATATGCAAAATCTTCCACCAAAATTATTTTTCTTAATGGAATATTTGATGCGAAGTACCGTATTTTTCGGACTATAAGTCAGTTTTTTTCTTATACTCAGGAGCGATTTATGTGTGAAATTATCAACACATTACCGTAAAATATCAAATAATATTATTGATCTCATTCACGTAAGAGACTAGACGTATAAGATTTTATCGGATTTAGCGATTAGGAGTGACAGATTGTATAGCATGTTCTATATGTTATAGTTATTTGAATGACTCTTACCATAATATGTTACGTTAACATACCAGTTGGTTATTTATGCCTCATATAACGTACACTTATTCAGCCTGTTGTTCACTATTCTTCATTTATTTTAAATTGCTTTTCAAATGTCTATTCTTGCTGTTGGCTTTTATCAAATACATTTCCCCCCAAAAATGCGACTTATACAGACCACAGATCATGATCCAGAACACAGATCATGACAGAAATAACATGATCCAGACCACAGATCATGACAGAAAAAACATGATCCTGACCACAGATCATGACAGAAAAAACATGATCCAGACCACAGATCATGACAGAAAAAACATGATCCAGACCACAGATCATGACAGAAACATGATCCAGACCACAGATCATGACAGAAACATGATCCAGACCACAGATCATGACAGAAACATGATCCAGACCACAGATCATGACAGAAACATGATCCAGACCACAGATCATGACAGAAACATGATCCTGACCACAGATCATGACAGAAAAAACATGATCCAGACCACAGATCATGACAGAAACATGATCCAGACCACAGATCATGACAAATACTACCACCACCACGCTTGACGGTAGGAGTGGTGTTCCTGGAATTAAAAGCCTCACCTTTTCTCCTCCAAACATATTGCTGGGTATTGTGGCCAAACAGCTCTATTTTTGTTTCATCTGACCACAGAAATTTCCTTCAGAAGATCTTATCTTTGTCAGTTCCATATTATACAGTTGGACTTCAAAGCAGCTACACATGAATGGCGGGAGCAGAGCTAACGAGACGTCTGTTTACAAAAGCGCTCTAAATGATGTGTCTCTCCCAGGTGGCGCCACGTCCAACGAGCGCAAAGCCCTGATGTCAGAGTTAAAGATCCTGATCCACATTGGCCACCACCTCAATGTGGTCAACCTGCTGGGAGCTTGCACCAAGCCTGGAGGTGAGTTCTCCTCAAAAAGGGTGAAATCACTGAAAACACGTTTTATATTCTAGTTTCTTCAAAATAGCCACCCTTTGCTCTGATTACTGTTTTGCACACTCTTGGCATTCTCTCCTTGAGCTTCAAGAGGTAGTCTCCTGAAATGGTTTTCACTTCACAGGTTTACTTGACCCCTTAAATATGCTGTAGTCTGATATAGGGTTGTACGGTATACCGGTACTAGTATAGTATCGCGGTACTAATGAATCAAAAATGGTACTATACTCTGTTTAAAAAGTACCGGTTTCCAATTTATTTATTGACGGGTTTACGAGCAGAGAAGCATGTTCGGCAGCGCACACACACAGAGTACTTACAAGCAGACACAGTGTGGAGACAGAAAAGGAAGAATGGACGCATTTTGGCCTAAAAAGATAAAGGTGAAGTTATAACACTGAAACACCCTCAGGAAGAGGTGCTTTAAGACATGGCTAGCTAGCTAGCGGCTAAAGACGAATAAAGTGAGTTTCTTAGAAGTAGCATTATCACTGGAGGACGGGGAATAGCTAAACATGCTTCACTACACACCGTAGGAGGATACAATAGCTCACCGGCGTCACAATGTAAACAAATGCCATGGGTGGATCTACACCTGACATCCACTGTAATGATAGCGTATCTAGTCGATACTACTATGATTACATTGATATTTTTCCTTTTTTTAAAAAAAATTAATTATTATGTTCATAAACTCAGTAAATACGTCCCTGGACACATGAGGACTTTGAATATGACCAACGTATGATCCTGGAAGTACTTGGTATCGGATCGATACCTAAATGTGTGGTATCATTCAACACTAATGTAAAGTATCAAAGAAGAGAAGAATAAGTGATTATTACATTTTAATAGAAGTGTAGATAGAACATTTTGCAACAGAAAATAAGCAGATATTAACAGTAAATGAACAAGTAGATTAATAATACATTTTTACAGCTTGTCCTTTATAATGTGTACAAAATAATAGGTAGATAAATGACACAATATGTTACTGCATACATCTAATTAGGAGCCTTTGTTTGTTTACTTACTACTAAAAGACAAGTTGTCTAGTATGTTCACTATTTTATTTAGGGACTAAATTACAATAATAAACATATGTTTCATGTACCCTAAGATTTTTTTGTTCAAATAAAGCCAATAATGCCATTTTTTTGTGGTCCCCTTTGTTTTGAAAAGTATCAAAGTATCAAAATACATTTCGGTGCCAAAATATAGGTATTGGGACGACACTACTAGTGCTGAACAGCCACACTGGAAAAATACCTGCCTGTTACAGTATCAAAGTATTCCGGTACCGGTACAGGTACCAAAATCATCATCATCGGCGGTCACTCGAATGAGTATGACGATCCTCCTGGTAGGGGTGTTTCCCTTTATGGAGGATGCCTGTGCGTGACTTTGTTTAACGTGGGGAGACTGGTGCACAGACAGTCACCACATGATCTTTGACAGAATCGGGTCAGGGTCCAGTGGCATGGGGTCCAAGACGACTGGGGACCCTTTTCTGCTGCAGCCTTCTTCCGCCATCGCAGCCGTTGTGGTAGTTCTTAAATCTACCGTCTTCCGCCTGCTCCGCCGTTGAGGTCTTCACCGTATCCCTGGCTAGGGGGCAGTCAGGTACTAGGCCTTTGCCAAGGGCCACCTAGGGTAACAGTAGTAAATGGGTTAATCTACCAGTGCCCCAAGACCCCATAGAGGAGCCTCCACTGCCGGATGCACTTTAACGTCATGCCAGGACACGGTACCAAAATGTTGGTATGCACTGCAAAAAGTCAGTGTTTAAAAACAAGAAGAAAAAAAATACAAAAATGAGAGCTATTTTACTTGAACTAAGCAAAATTATCTGCCAATAGAACAAGAAAATTTGGCGGGGTTTGGTGGTAGCGGGGGGGGTGTATATTGTAGCGTCCCGGAAAAGTTAGTGCTGCAAGGGCTTCTGGGTATTTGTTCTGTTGTGTTACGGTGCCGATGTTCTCCCGAAATGTGTTTGTCATTCTTGTTTGGTGTGGGTTCACAGTGTGGCGCATATTTGTAGCAGTGTTAAAGTTGTTTATACGGCCACCCTCAGTGTGACCTGTATGGCTGTTGACCAAGTATGAATTGCATTCACTTATGTGTGTGTGTGTGTGGAAAAGCCACATATATAAGGCCTACGTCCGCGTTTTACCAGATATGTACCGCTCCGTACAGCGGCGTTTTAAAAAGTCATTCATTTTACTTTTTGAAACCGATACCGATAATTTCCGATATTACATTTTAAAGCATTTATCGGACATCTCTAATCTTGACATAATGATATGCGCTCGGCATCATGATTTTTTTTTTGTTCATGCTTGAAGTAAGAAATGATTACTTTAAAAAAGTAGTTTTATACTTGTGAGTGTTGATGACACAGCTTTGCAACACTTGATATTCTAGTTTCAAGCATGTTTTACTTAATATAGGTCATCAAATCTCAGCAACAAGCTGTAATATCTTACTGAGATCATTTAGGACCAAAACCCATAAAACAAGTAAAGCACTCCAACATAAAATCTGCTTAGAGAGAAGAATGATCTTATCAGACAGAAAATAAGCACATATCAGCCTTATTTGAGATATTTCATCTTACTTAGATTGCAGTTTTTACAGTATGGGGACAACCCTAATACGGCATACACTGCAAAAAGTCAGTGTTCAAAAACAAGAAAAAAAAATACAAAAATGAGTGGTATTTTATTTGAACTAAGCAAAATTATCTGCCAATAGAACAATCAAATTTGGCTTGTTAAGACTTTCCAAAACAGGTAAAATTAGCTAACCTCAATGAACCCAAAAATACCTTCAAATAAGTATATTCTCACTAATAACTTTTCTTGGTAGGAAAAAAAGAGACCTTTTTGCTCAATATGTTGAAAAATATTCTTAAATGAAGTAAATGCTAGTGCCATTATCTTGACATAATGATATGCGCTCGGCATCACATTTCTTAAAACCAGCAAATTTACCGTATTTTTTGGAGTATAAGTCGCACCTGCCGAAAATGCATAATAAAAAAGGAAAAAAACATATATAAGTCGCACTATGAAAAAAACTGCGACTTATAGTCCGAAAAATACGGTATACTAAAAACGAATTTATTGTTCTTAATGGAAAGGCAACAAGGAAACCGCTTGTTACTCTCGGGGTCTACTAGCCGCTCAGGCAAATCATATTGTCTAAAAATGCATTTTTCCATGGATAACATGACATCATCGCGCCAAGTGCGTGCTCTTTCAGTCAATTAGTGCGCATATATACAGCCCGGTCTCTGGCCAAAACATTTTTAATTGTAATTTTGAAGAATTTACCTGAATGTGCATGAATTATTTCTGTTCAAAATAGTTAGAAATGTCACATGTTAAATGTTTAAATATTAACTGTCAGTTTGCTGTACTATATGAGTACCTATTTTCTATTGTTTCATTGAAAATAAAACAGCTAAAGTCAATTTGGCTGTCATCTGTTTTAATTATGAGACACAATTGTGTCAAAATCATGATTTTTTTTTCATGCTTGAAATAAGTAATTATTACTTTAAAAAAGCAGTTTTATACTTGTGAGTGTTGATGACACAGCTTTGCAACACTTGATATTCTAGTTTCAAGCATGTTTTACTCAATATAGGTCATCAAATCTCAGCAACAAGCTGTAATATCTTACTGAGATCATTTAGGACCAAAACAAGTAAAACACTCTAACAGAATCTGCTTAGAGTTAAGAATTATCTTATTAGACAGAAAATAAGCAAATATCAGCCTTATTTGAGATATTTCATCTTACTTAGATTGCAGTTTTTACAGTGTGGGGACAACCCTATTACGGCATACACTGCAAAAAGTCAGTGTTCAAAAACAAAAACAAAAAAATACAAAAATGAGTGGTATTTTATTTGAACTAAGCAAAATGATCTGCCAATAGAACAAGAAAATTCGGCTTGTCAAGACTTTCCAAAACAGGTAAAATGAGCTAACCTCAATGAACCCAAAAATACCTTCAAATAAGTATATTCTCACTAATAACAAGTGCACTTTTCTTGGTAGAAAAAAAAGACCTTTTTGCTCAATATGTTGAAAAATATTCTTAAATGAAGTAAATGCTAGTGCCATTATTTTGACATAATGATATGCGCTCGGCATCACATTTCTTAAAACCAGCAAACTTACCGTATTTTTTGGAGTATAAGTCGCACCTGCCGAAAATGCATAATAAAAAAGGAAAAAAACATATATAAGTCGCACTGGAGCCCGGCCAAACTATGAAAAAAACTGCGACTTATAGTCCGAAAAATACGGTATACTAAAAACTAATTTATTGTTCTTAATGGAAAGGCAACAAGGAAAGCGCTTGTTACTCTCGGGGTCTACTAGCCGCTCAGGCAAATCATATTGTCTGAAAATGCATTTTTCCATGGATAACATGACATCATTGCGCCAAGTGCCAAGTATCACCCTTATTTGAGATATTTCATCTTACTGAGATGTCAGTTTTTGCAGTGTGGGGACAACCCTAATACGGCCCAGTCTTATGGATCTGTAATCTACGTAAACAGGGCCGTTGATGATGATCGTGGAGTTCTGCAAATACGGCAACCTGTCCAACTACCTGAGAGGCAAGAGGGAGGACTTTGTCGTCTACAAGGTGAGTCTCAAACCCGGGATGTGTCGCGGGGCCACGTTTGAACGCCGCGTTTTCTGTTCAGAGCCAGGACGGCAAGGGGGTGTCGCCGGACACGGGCTGCGAGCTGAGCGAGCTGATGAAGCGCCGCCTGGAGAGCGTGGCCAGCACGGGAAGCTCGGCCAGCTCGGGTTTTATCGAGGACAAGAGCTACTGCGACTCGGAGGAAGAGGAAGAAGGTAAAGCATTCCGTTCACCACCTCTGATAAGACGTTTCCTCCTCCTGTCCAGCAGTACAATCACTGCAACAAACCCCACTGGGTCTGGAGGCGTGTTTATTTCCTGTGCCGACCCCCTGCGTCTCGCCCCTCGCGCTGCGGAGGTGTTATTTCTCTTTGATTAGTTGTTTACTCAGGTGGTAGGGCTTCTTTTGAGAGCCTGACCCGCGTCCTACCACCCCCCCGTGCACACGTTTCACCTGACGTCTGGGAAAAAAAAAATAGTACCCATTGTAATTTATGCTTTCCTCTTTTAAAAGGATATCTTGAGAGGAAACACATCCACACTTAGTTGGCGTCGTGGGTGTCCTAATAGGGACACTGTTGTACAAAAAAGCCAAAAGCAGTGAAGTTGGCATGTAAATGGTAAATAAAAACATCCTTTTTTAACTTATATTCAATTGAATAGACTGCAAAGACAAGAGAAAAAAAAATGCTTTTTTTTTTTTGCAAATAATCATGAACTTAGAATTTAATGGCAGCAACACATTGCAAAAAAGTTGTCACGGGCATTTTTACCACTGTGTTACATGGCCTTTCCTTTTAACAACACTCAGTAAAGTTTCAATGTAATTCTTTCCCATTCTTGCTTGATGTACAGCTTAAGTTGTTCAACAGTCTCCCTGTCTGCTATTTTAGGCTTCATATTGCACCACACATTTTTCAATGGGAGACAGGTCTGAAATAAGCAGGGGCGTCCGTGATAACGTGGCTTGGATGGCAACATATGTTGTGCCAAAACCTGTATGTTGTCATGTTTTGTTTTAGTCATGTTTTGTTTTGTTTAGTTATTGGACTCTTTAGTTACTGGCTTTTCACTCCCTGGTCTTGTTTCCATGGTTACCCAGTAGTTTCACCTGTTCCACGTTTGGACTCATTGTGCACTCTTGTTTGTCACCATAGCAACCCATTAGTTTTCACCTGCCCTCACGACTCACGCACCTGTCTTTAATCATGTCACTATTATTTAAGCTTCCAGTTGCCAGGCTGTCTGTCTGGTGACATCATACCCCTGACACTCTGCTTCCCACTCTGTTTACCTCTGCGCACTTCATGCCATGTCCAAGTAAGTTGTTTCTATTCATGCCACAGTTAGTGACTTTTGTTCATGTCCTTAGTTTTTTGCCCACGTGCAAGTATTTGTTTCATTTTGTCAAGTTTGTACTTCCGACTTGTGCGCGCCTTTAGTTTGTTCCTTTTATTATAGTAAAAATAAATATGTACACCCATTCCCGTCTCGCACGAGCCAACTTTCCGTTGCCTTCTGGAAAAACAAAATCCAAGGACCAAGTCTTGACATCTGTACCTTTCAGCATTAATAGTGCCTTCACAGATGTGTAAGTTACCCATGCCTTGGGCACTAATACACCCCCAAACCATCACAGATGCTGGCTTTTCCACTTTGCACCTATAACAATCCGGATGGTTCTTTTCCTCTTTGGTCCGGAGGACACGACGTGCACAGTTTCCAAAAACAATTTGAAATGTGGACTCGTCAGACCACAGGACACTTTTCCACTTTGCATCAGTCCATCTTAGATGAGCTCAGTCCTAGCAAAACCGACAGCGTTTCTGGGTGTTGTTGATAAATGGCTTTGGCTTTTGCGTAGTAGAGTTTTAACTGACACTTACAGATGTAGAAACCGACTCTAGTTACTGACAGTGGTTTTCTGAAGTGTTACTGAGCCCATGTGGTGATATCCTTTACACATTGATGTCACTTTTTGATGCAGTCCCGCCTGAGGGATCGAAGATCCGTAATATCATCGCTTACGTGCAGTGATTTCTCCGGATTCTCTGAACCTTTTGATGATATTACGGAGCATAGATTCCTTGCAATAGCTGGTTGAGAAATGTTGCTCCTAAACAATTAGCTCACACATTTGTTGACAAAGTGGTGACCCTCGCCCCGTCCTTGTTTGTGAATGACTGAGCATTTCCTGGAAGCGGCTTTTATACCCAATCATGGCACCCACCTGTTCCCAATTAGCCTGTACACCTGTGGGATGTTCCAAATAAGTGTTTGATGAGCATTCCTCAACTTTCTCAGTCTTTTTTGCCACTTGTGCCAGCTTTTTTGAAACATGTTGCAGGCATCAAATTCCAAATGAGCTAATATTTGCAAAAAATAACAGCATTTACCAGTTTGAACATTAAATATCTTATCTTTACAGTCTATTCAATTGAATATAAGTTGAAAACGTGACAACTTCACTGGTTTTGGGGTTTGTATAACAAGTTGTAAAATACCAACAAAAGGCTTGTTTATGTCGACATGTTGTCGTATTGTCAACAGCAAGAGGACTAGTTACTGAGCATTAAAACACGTGCCCACAGTGACTCCCTGTTCAGTGCAAAATAAGCTTTCAAAACGTAACTTGGAGTCTACGTCAGCAACAGAATTGTCTCAGGTGAAAGTTAGAATCACAGTCAATTTGCAATCGATGGCTTGTGTCACTTTCAGTTTCTGTTGTTTGCTTAGTGGACCTAAATGGGCTCCACAGCTTGGGGGCCACTTGCGGACCAAAGTTTGTTTAGTATAGTACAGGGGTCGGCAACCCGCGGCTCCGGAGCCGCATGCGGCTCTTTGATCACTCTGATGCAGCTCAGCTGCGTCCTTGACGACCCATTTTCCCGGGAGATTTCCGGATTTCGGTGCCTCTCACAGAAAACTCCCGGGTATAATATTCTCCGATTTTCACCCTACCAACAATAATTAGGGCATGCCATTATTGTACAGCATTTGGCACCCTCTACAATCTGTACAAATAGCGTGCCAGCCCAGCCTTTAGTTATATGCATCTTCTGCTTACACACGTTAGTGACAGCAAAGCATGCTTGGTCAACAGCCACACAGGTTACACTGACGGTGGCCATATAAAACAACTTTAACACTCTTACTAATAATGCGCCACACTTTGAACCAAAACCAAACAAGAATGACAAACACATTTCGGGAGAACATCTGCACCTTAACACAACAGAACAAATACCCAGAATCTCATGCAGCCCTGACTCTTCCGGGCTACATTATACACCCCTGCTACCACCACCACCACCCCCCCACCCCCTCCGTGCGTCGGTTGAGGTGGGCGGGGTTTGGTAGCGGGGGTGTACAATGTAGCCCGGAAGAGTTAGGGCTGCATGGGATTCTGGGTATTTGTTCTGTTGTGTTTATGTTGTGTTACGGTGCAGATGTTCTCCCAAAATGTGTTTGTCATTCTTGTTTGATGTGGGTTCACAATGTGGCACATTATTAGTAAGAGTGTTAAAGTTTTTTTATACTGCCACCGTCAGTGTAACCTGTGTGGTTGTTGATCAAGTATGCCTTGCTGTCACTTACATGAGCAAGCGGAAGCCCACACAACGTGTGGCTAATCAGGCACGCTGGTTGTAGTGTGTGCTATATGCTGTACCATCTCGGCACGCATGACGCTGACAATCGCCATTCATATAAAACCCGCGTGCCGCACCAGCATTCCAATTCCTTATTAAGGTGTGGGCAGCGTGGCTGAGACCCCTGGTTTATACATAGCACAAAGCAAAAAAAAAACTTTGTATGCAGTGTTGTTTCATTTTAAATTTCAAAAAAAATTTGCGGCTCCCATTGTTTTCTATCATTTGTGAAACTGATCAAAGTGGCTCTTTGACTGGTAAAGGTTGCCGACCCCTGGTATAGTAGAACTGAAATGAAGAAAAAATAATAGTATTATTAATATAATCATAATAATAATACTATGTAATAATAATGAGTGACATATTAATATGACATATAATTAGAAATACATTATAGTTCTAATAATAATAATGATAAACCATCTGACTTGGTTATTATACATACAGTACATATTTTTGTTAGAAGTTATCATAGCTGTTTCTGTTCTTTTATTCATACTTAACTATCCTATTTTATTTATACTTGTTTACTCAGTGTGCTGTGATGCGTTTGCCACGTTCTTGTATACTGTATATGATATGTTGTATACTGTATATGATATGTTGTATACTGTATATGATATGTTGTATACTGTATACGATATGTTACATACTGTATATGATATGTTGTATACTGTATATGATATGTTGTATACTGTATATGATATGTTGTATACTGTATATGATATGTTGTATACCGTTTATGATAAGGTGTTGTTACTATTAGATTAGATTAGGTGCGTCCAACCTTTTTGACTGGAGGGGCCGCATTGGGCTTAAAGAATTTGGCCGGGGGCCGAATGCATGCATGCATATATATATATATATATATATATATATATATATATATATACATATATATATATATTTATTTATTTATTTATTTATTTATTTAAAACGGAAGTGTTTTAAATGTAGAAAAAAAATCATAATATGACCCCTTTAATGCGTGTTATAATCCGGTGCGCCTTTTGTATGAAATTAGACCTGAATAGACCCGCTCATCGGCAGTGCGCCTTATAATCCGGTGCGCCCTATGGTCCAAAAAATACAGTGTATATATATTTCGGCTTTTTAGTATCAAACTGGCCCCCGCTTCCTTTCATTTTTTCGTTCGCGGCCCTCAGTGGAAAAGGCCTGGACAACCCAGATGTACTGGAATGATATTTTGTTTTGTTCCGCAGAGTCCGAGGATTTGTACAAGCGAGTCCTGACGTTGGAAGATTTAATCTGCTACAGTTTCCAGGTGGCAAAAGGCATGGAGTTCTTGGCCTCTCGCAAGGTATCCCAAATCACTTTATGTAACAAACGTTCTTCCATGCGGAGTTGTTTGCGTGATTAAAGTCCGCCGCCTTCTCACGACTGTCATATTCCGACACGTTTCAAGCTGTACGGGTTTTATTTTGGAGACAAAATGTTTATTGTCGTGCAACACGAGCTGAGTGACTGGGACTGATTTAGACAAATCCAGTCATTGTGACAGAAGAAAATGTACAGGCCATTTTTAGTCCTTTTGTTTGAATCACTGATGACTTAACCACGTGTTCCCTTGCAAAGCTGATATCAATTATAGCACTTGAACTCAAACTTGGCCTCCAGTCACCAGTCTTTGTTTCTGCCTTCCATCAGTGCATTCATCGGGATTTGGCCGCACGAAACATCCTTCTCTCTGAGAATAATGTGGTGAAAATTTGTGATTTTGGACTGGCCAGAGACATCTACAAGGACCCTGATTATGTGCGCAAGGGAGATGTAAGTATCAATCAATCAATCAATCAGTCATATCTAGTCTTAGACCTAAATTGGTCAGATCTAGCATTAGACTTAGATTGGTCAGATCTAGTCTTAGACTTAGATTGGTCAGATCTAGTCTTAGACTTGGATTGGTCACATCTAGTCTTAGATAGAGATTGGTCAGATCTAGTTTTAGACTTAGATTGGTCAGATCTAGTCTTAGACTTAGATTGGTCAGATCTAGTCTTAGACTCGGATTGGTCACATCTAGTATTAGATTGGTCAGATCTAGTCTTGGACTTAGATTGGTCAGATCTAGTATTAGACTTAGATTCGTCACATCTAGTCTTGGACTGAGATTGGTCAGATCTAGTATTAGATTGGTCAGATCTAGTCTTAGACTTAGATCGGTCAGATCTAGTATTAGACTTAGATTCGTCACATCTAGTCTTGGACTGAGATTGGTCAGATCTAGTATTAGATTGGTCAGATCTAGTCTTAGACTTAGATTGGTCAGATCTAGTCTTAGACTTGGATTGGTCACATCTAGTCTTAGACTGAGATTGGTCAGATCTATTATTGGATTGGTCAGATCTAATCTTAGACTTAGATTGGTCAGATCTAGTCTTAGACTTGGATTGGTCACATCTAGTCTTGGACTGAGATTGGTCAGATTTAGTATTAGATTGGTCACATCTAGACTTAGACTTGGATTGGTCACATCTAGTCTTAGACTGAGATTGGTCAGATCTAGTATTGGATTGGTCAGATCTAGTCTTGGACTTCGATTGGTCAGATCTAATCTTAGACTTGGATTGGTCACATCTAGTCTTAGACTGAGATTGGTCAGATCTAGTATTAGATTGGTCAGATCTAGTCTTAGACTTAGATTGGTCAGATCTAGTCTTAGACTTGGATTGGTCACATTTAGTCTTAGACTGAGATTGGTCAGATCTAGTATTAGATTGGTCATGCTCGTCTTAGACTTAGATTGGTCAGATCTCGTCTTAGACTTGTATTGGTCACATCTCGTCTTAAACTGAGATTGGTCAGATCTCGTATTAGATTGGTCAGATCTTGTCTTAAACTTAGATTGGTCAGATCTAGTCCTAGACTTGGATTGGTCAGCTCTAGTCTTAGACTTAGATTAGTCAGATTGGTCAGATCTCGTCTTAGACTTACATTGGTCAGATATAGTCCAGCGGCTGGTACCAAAACCCCAAATATTTATACTCCATAAAAACTAGGTTGGTGTGCCTGGGCAAGGATGGTTTCGCCCTATCGTTGTGAGATATGATGTTTTGATGCGCGGGATTCCGACTATTTTGGAGTCAAATCAAAGTGTATTTATATAGCCCTTAATCACAAGTGTCTCAAAGGGCTGCACAAGCCACAACGACATCCTCGGCTCAGATCCCACATCAGGCATCAGGGCAAGAAAAAACTCAACCCAATGGGATACAATGAGAAACCTTGGAGGGGACCCCCTCCTTGGACCAACCCATCTGTGGTCACCTAATAACCTCTCCACAAAGGAGAGCAGAAAAGAGACGGCAGATCAACTGGTCTAAAAGGGGGGTCTATTTAAAGGCTAGTGTATACAAATGAGTTTTAAGATGGGACTTAGATTTAAATGTCTGAGACTGAAATATTGTGACGTATGGACAGCTGAGTGAAAAATCCTGAGTCTCAACGCTCTGTTTTTCAGGCCCGGCTGCCGCTCAAGTGGATGGCTCCCGAGGCCATTTTTGACAAGGTGTACACCACTCAGAGCGACGTGTGGTCCTTCGGCGTGCTCATGTGGGAGATCTTCTCTTTGGGTAGGTGTCACGTGGGAAACTTTGCGTTAATGAGGAACAAATGTTTTAAAAGGGGAATAGTTTCATCCTAAGTCCCATCGCAAACTGCTACGATTTTGGTTGTTATTCTACTTAAAATGTACGTTTTGATAGTAATTAGAAATCTGATTGAAGTAACATACTAATTCACAAACACTAAGGTTGTCCCGATACCAATATTTTGGTACCGGTACCAACATTTATTTTGTGTTACTTGTGTACAGGGGAAGAAGACGGTACAGAAAACACGGACGTCGTTTAACTCTATATTTATTTATATACAATAATATGAAGTGTGAACTAACCCAAATAAGTGTATGGTGTGCGACTATGTGTGGGGATTAAATGTTGAGTGTGGTTCTTGCCCGTAAAAGGGTGGAGTGCCATCTCCGGGTTGGGGAGGAGGCACTGCCCCAAGCTGAGGAGTTCAAGTACCTCGGAGTCTTGTTCACGAGTGAGGGAAGAGTGGATGGTGAGATCGACAGGCGGATCGGTGCGGCGTCTTCAGTAATGCTGACGCTGTATCGATCCGTTGTGGTGAAGAAGGAGCTGAGCCGGAAGGCAAAGCTCTCAATTTACCGGTCGATCTACGTTCCCAACCTCACTTATGGTCATGAGCTTTGGGTTATGACCGAAAGGACAAGATCACGGGTACAAGCGGCCCAAATGAGTTTCCTCCGCCGGGTGGCGGGGCTCTCCCTTAGAGATAGGATGAGAAGCTCTGGCATCAAAGTACAGCTGCTGCTCCTCCACATGGAGAGGAGCCAGATGAGGTGGTTCAGGCATCTAGTCAGGATGCCACCCGAACGCCTCCCTAGGGAGGTGTTTAGGGCATGTCCGACCGTTAGGAGGCCACGGAGAAGACCCAGGACACGTTGGGTAGACTATGTCTCCCGGCTGGCCTGGGAACGCCTCGGGATTCCCCGGGAGGAGCTGGACGAAGTGGCTGGGGAGAGGAAAGGTACTTTTTAGAGGCGGTATAGTACCAAATATGATTCATTAGTATCCCGGTAGTACCGGGATACTAACCCAAAATTAATGCATTCGTTCTTTCAATTTCAATAGGAAAAAAATACAAATATTTTACACTGTAATATTATCTGATTATGCCAAATTGTATATTATTAAACTGTATTACAAAAATATTTTTGTTTGGATAAAAACAATGAGTTATGTATCTGCTTGTCACCTTTATTTATCGCTAGTTTTTAAGCCAAAATGCGTCCATTTTCCCTTTTCTGTCTACACTAGTGGTTCTTAACCTTGTTGGAGGTACCGAACCCCACCAGTTTCGTATGCGCAATCACCGAACCCTTCTTTAGTGAAAAATAAAATATGTTTTCTTAATTTAATCTTAATTTATAAATATTAATCATGAAATGATGTTATTATAGTAAAGAAATACTAATAAAGATATATTTTACAAACAGAAAGTTACAGGAATGTACACATGATCCCATGTTTACATCTCATTGTGCAACATGTGAATGTTTTAGTGGGAACTAAATGCGATATCTGAAAGGGGTACAAATTATTTCCAAAGCAGGACCCCAAACCCAGACATACAATACTAGTACACAGCTCATGAAAAACAATATTTTTTGTTATTGTCATTGTAAGTGGGCCAAAACACTTATATTAGAAAATAATGTCATGGAAATGACTGTTGTCATTTGATTATAATAATAAAACATTTGACTTGTTATTTAGTCAGGTTTGGGACAGGTGTGCTGCAGGTATGGCCACAGTGCATTTGCACGTTGTTTGGGGGTATGCATAAGGGAGAAGTTTTTATTTACACGATGAGTCAGGTGTGTCTTGACCTCCGCCGAACCCCTGAGGCCGACTCACCGAACTCCCAGGGTTCGATCGAACCCAGGTTAAGTACCACTGGTCTACACACTGTGTCTGCTTGTAAGTACTCAGTGTGTGTGCGCTGCCGAATACGCTCCCCCGCTCGTAAAACCAGCAACGTCACGACCTAACGACATGCCCATTTAAACAACAGTTACTGGTTTTTGGGCACAGAAAGCCTGTCAAAAATACTGAATTAATAACAGCTGCACATTTTGAACCGAGCATGGTGTGGAGAAATTAGGCAGTTAATTTCTTTTTTCCTTCGGGTTCCTACATGGGTGCATTAAGCCTGGCATCATGCCGCGTAATAGTGTAATTAAACATGTCCCACATGAGGAAATCATGTGTAAGCATCCAACATACAGTCCAAAAAAAAAGAAAACAATCACCTGCTATTAAAGCTCGCCAATCTGCGTCGCCAGGCAGCCAATCACAGTGCGACTGCGTCCCCCCCTGATGTGAAACCACCTAAAAGGAGCATTGTGTGCAGTATTGACTGCACTGTGAAATATTGCACGCTCCAACGCCGCCACGGGAAGCCGAGCACATGTTAAGAAAGCAGCAACAAAAAGGCCTAAATGGACTCGCGGCGTTTGAATAGAAAAGTGTGACAAACGGCGCAGTCTTTAACGCTGTGACACATTGCCCTTTCGCCTGCATTCTCCTCCGCTGCCTTTTTATACCCAGAGAAACACGTACTCACACATCTGGGTACGGTTAGTCGGACGAATAAATCTCAAAAACGACGACGCAAAACTGAAAATGAGCGAAGTTTGTTGGGCGTCGTCCATGGAGCTACTTCACTGACTTGGAGACGCATGTGTCGTCTGACTCGCAAATATTTCGTGGGGTTCTTCCAAAAAAACCTCAAACGTGATATTTTATTTTAGACGGTTTATTGCTATTTTGTCACGGGGAACTGAGAGCGAGCATTCCCATTTTATCACCAAGGTTAACGTTGGGAACTAAAAGGGGGGAAAAAACAACTTGCTTGTGCTCGCTCAATTTGGAGTATTTTTATGTAGAGTGGAAGTTGCGTCCTCACACTGTCAGACACGGCAGGTTTTAATTATCATATGTTTTTAACAAAATCAATCAATGTTTATTTATATAGGCCTAAATCACAAGTGTCTCAAAGGGCTGCACAAGCCACAACGACATCCTCGGTTCAGAGCCCACATCAGGGCAAGGAAAAACTCACAACCCAGTGGGATGTCAATGTGAATGACTATGAGAAACCTTGGAGAGGACCGCAGATGTGGATGACCCCCCCCCCTCTAGGGATCCTAATTAGTCTACATTAACATATTGTGTCATTTATCTACCTATTATTTTGTCTACATTATAAAGGACAAACTGTAAAATTGAATTATTAATCTACTTGTTCATTTACTGTTAATATCTGCTTACTTTCTCTTTTAACATGTTTTATCTACACTTCTGTTAAAATGTAATAATCACTTATTCTTCTCTTCTTCGATTTTTTACATTAGTTTTGGATGATACCACAAATTTAGGTATCAATCCGATACATTGGATCACACATTGGTCATATTCAAAGTCCTCATGTGTCCAGGGACATATTTTCTGAGTTTATAAACAAAATATACATTAAAAAAAAACTAAAGAAGATTTTGTGATGCTAAAAAATATCGATGTAATCATAGTAATATCGACTAGATACGCTCCTGTACTTGGTATCATTACAATGGATGTCAGGTCTAGATCCGAACATGCTCCTCTGCTCGTAAAACCAACAATGTCACGACATGACGACGACGGGGGGGGGTTGGGACCGGTACTTTTTAGAGGCGGTATAGTACCAAATATGATTCATTAGTATCGCGGTACTTTACTTGTACCGGTATACCGTACAACCCTAACTTAATGCGTTTGTTCTTTCAATTTTGATACAGATATTTTACACTGTGATATTATCTTATTATGCCAAAATTGTATATTATTAAACTGTACGACAAAAATATTTTTGTTTAGATAAAAACAATTAGTTATATATCTGCTTGTTACCTTTATTTATGATTTCAAAGCAAGTTATCCATCAATTTATGCATAACAAATCTAATAAATAAATACATCTGCAATTATTACCCGCATTCCGAATTGACACCCTTGTTTTCAATTATCTTTTATACTGCTTGTCCAATTCGTCCTAACAGGTACGTTTTGGGAATACGGGAGGAAGCCCACACTAGCACAAACAAAACATGCAATTATAATAATGATATTTCTCTCCTCCGTTAGGTGCATCGCCGTACCCTGGTGTCCAAATTGACGAGGAATTTTGCTGCAGACTGAAAGAGGGCACCAGGATGAGAGCTCCAGAATACTCGTCCTCTGAAATGTGAGAACTTTTGTCTTATAACCTGATTCCTTGTATTTTTGTGGCAATTTGTTTCAGACATGGAGGGCTTATGTATATGTGCTTCATTGCAAACTGCATGGAAATGACCCACGCTGTGTGTTGGAACTGCTTGCAAGCAGATATTTAACACATACGGAGCATTTACGGCTCATTTTTAATAGATCACTTGTTGTGGGTTATCCAGTGAAAGGTTGTACAAATACTTTCTAGTTAAACTCCCTAATGTACCGCATACATGTCTCAGAAACAGGCATTTTGCAGATACTAGTATTGGTGACAAAGCAGCACGGTGGTGATGTTGTTCGTGTCCGTGCCTCACAGTGAAAAGGTCCTGGGTTCAAATCCTGGGCCAGGGGTCTTTGTGTGTGGAGTTTGCATGTTCTCTCCGGCTTCCTCCCACCTCCAAAGACATGCACCTGGGGATAGGTTGATTGGCAACACTAAATTGGCCCTAGTGTGGGAATCTGAGTGTGAATGTTGTCTTGACTATCTGTGTTGGCCCTGCGATGAGGTGGCGACTTGTCCAGGGTGTACCCCGCCTACCGCCCCGAATGCAGCTGGTATAGGCCCCAGCACCCTCACTACCCCGATTGGGACAAGCGGTAGAAAAATGGATGGAACTGCTTGCAAGCAGATATTTAACAGATACAGAGTATTTAAGGCTCATTTTTAATAGCTGACTTGTTGTGGAAGGTTATAATGTGGGTTGTCCAGTGAAAGGTTGTACAAATACTTTTAAAGTCCTTAATGTACCACTCACCTGTCTCAGAAACAGGCATTTTGCAGATACTAGTATTGGTGACGAAGCAGCAAGGTGGTGGTGTTCTTCGCGTTGGTGCCTCACAGTGAGAAGGTCCTGAGTTCGAATCCCTGGCCAGGGGTCTCTGTGTGTGGAGTTTGCATGTTCTCCCTTTGGGTTCTCTCCGGGCTCTCCGGCTTCCTCCCACCTCCAAAAACATGCACCTGGGGATAGGTTGATTGGCAACTGTGATGAGGTGACGACTTGTCCAGGGTGTATCCCGCCTACTGCCCCGAATGCAGCTGGGATAGGCTCCAGCACCCTCACGACCCCGATTGGGACAAGCGGTAGAAAATGGATGGATGGAAATAATACTTAATCATGTTTAGGGTTGCAAAGGGGTGGAAAGTTTCCGGTAAATTTCCAGAAACTTTCCGGAAATTTACCGGAAACTTTCCACCCCTTTCCGGAAATTTACCACGAGAAGTTAAGCTCGGGAAGTAATTTTTGGATTATTCAAAGTTGGAAACCGTCCATCTTATTCTGTAGAACAAGATGAGAAGCTTGTAAAAGACTAATGCAATGCCACACACAGATATAAATAGTCAGCTAAACAACTGGAGTAGTCTTTAAAAATATTTGACTGATGGACAAATGAATAGAAATGTTCTAGACAGTGCGCCTTATAACCCGGTGCGCCTAATGTACAGAATAATCCTGGTTTTGCTTACTGATGACCTCGAAGCAATTTTTTTTGGTACATGGTGTAATGATAAGTGTGACCAGTAGATGGCAGTCACACATAAGAGATATGTGTAGACTGCAATATGACTCACGTAATCACCACCAACATTTTACATGTTTCACTGAAAATATAGAACATTACACACGGTGCTCAAAAATCTATCAAAATGTTTTAGTGGGACTTTGGTAAGCTATGAAGCTGCACCGCTTGATGGATTGTACTGTGCTTCAATATAGGAGTATTATTATGGTGTGTGTATAAGGTAAGACATATTATCTGGCGTTTTGTTTGGTAATATTATGTAAAAGAAACTTTTCTTACCTTCTCGTACCTGCTGATGTGTATTTGGGATCTGCATAAATCCTGAAAATTTGCGCGCGTTTGCCTTTGAAGTCCGTCTCGACACCGTAGTCGTTAAGCTTCTTCTTTTTCTCTATCTTCTTGTTATGGGACATTCATCCTCCACTGTTGCCATTTCTAATATAAAGTAGTGTAAAGTTCTTACTTATATCTGTCAGTAAACTCGCCATGAAAGCCCTAAAGCATACCGGTGTGGTGAGTTTACATTATTCACCCAAGGAACTTTAGTTATTAGAGAGTTCCGGTCGGACGGTTGCCGAGTGAGCCACGGATGAGGAGATGCTGCTCCGTTATTGATTGAAGTAAAGTGTGAATGTCATTAAAACAGTTAGCGCCATCTTTTGACACTTCTTCCACCCCCGTCCTTGCACGCTACACCGCTACAACAAAGATGATGGGGAGAAGACGCCGTCGAAGGTGAGCCACGTAAATAAGACCGCCCACAAAACGGCGCATCCTGAAGAGACTGTCAGAAAGTCATGTTATGTAGACCAGTGGTTCCCAACCTTTTTTCATAAAGCGCCACACATTTTCAATGGGAGACAGGTTTGGACTACAGGCAGGCCAGTCTAGTACCCACACTCTTTTACTATGAAGCCACGTTGATGTAACACGTGGCTTGGCATTGTCTTGCTGAAATAAGCAGGGGCGTCCATGGTAACGTTGCTTGGATGGCAACATATGTTGCTCCAAAACCTGTATGTACCTTTCAGCATTAATGGCGCCTTCACAGATGTGTAAGTTACCCATGTCTTGGGCACTAATACACCGCCATACCATCACAGATGCTGCCTTTTCAACTTTGCGCCTATAACAATCCGGATGGTTCTTTTCCTCTTTGGTCCGGAGGACACGACGTCCACAGTTTCCAAAAAAAAATTGAAATGTGGACACGTCAGACCACAGAACACTTTTCCACTTTGTATCAGTCCATCTTAGATGAGCTCAGGCCCAGTGAAGCCGACGGCGTTTCTGGGTGCTGTTGATAAACGGTTTTCGCCTTGCATAGGAGAGTTTTAACTTGCACTTACAGATGTAGCGACCAACCGTAGTTAATGACAGTGGGTTTCTGAAGTGTTCCTGAGCCCATGTGGTGATATCCTTTACACACTGATGTCGCTTGTTGATGCAGTACAGCCTGAGGGATGGAAGGTCACGGGCTTAGCTCCTTACGTGCAGTGATTTCTCCAGATTCTCTGAACCCTTTGATGATATTACGGACCGTAGATGGTGAAATCCCTAAATTCCTTGCAATAGCTGGTTGAGAAAGGTTTTTCTTAAACTGTTCATCAATTTGCTCACGCATTTGTTGACAAAGTGGTGACCCTCGCCCCATCCTTGTTTGTGAATGACTGAGCATTTCATGGAATCTACTTTTACACCCAATCATGGCACCCACCTGTTCCCAATTTGCCTGTTCACCAAATAAGTCGTTGATGAGCATTCCTCAACTTTATCAGTATTTATTGCCACCTTTCCCAACTTCTTTGTCACGTGTTGCTGGCATCAAATTCTAAAGTTACCGGTAATGATTATTTGCAGAAAAAAAAAAAGTTTATCAGTTTGAACATCAAATATGTTGTCTTTGTAGCATATTCAACTGAATATGGGTTGGAAAGGATTTGCAAATCATTGTATTCCGTTTATATTTACATCTAACACAATTTCCCAACTCATATGGAAACGGGGTTTGTATTAAAAAAAGATCGAAAATAGACCATTCATCGACAGTGTGCCTTATGGTCCAGGAAAGTACAGTATATGCTTTCTGTTACGGCTCTGATACTTTGGTCAAGGGAGGACCTTTCGGTGATTTTTAAAGGGGAACATTATCACCAGACCTATGTAAGCGTCAATATATACCTTGATGTTGCAGAAAAAGACCATATATATTTTTTAACCGATTTCCGAACTCTCAATGGGTGAATTTTGGCGAATTAAACGCCTTTCTATTATTCGCTCTCGGAGCGATGACGTCACATCGGGAAGCAATCCGCCATTTTCTCACTTTCGTTGGTGTGTTGTCGGAGGGTGTAACAACACGAACAGGGACGGATTCAAGTTGTACCAGTGGCCCAAAGATGCGAAAGTGGCAAGAAATTGGATGAAATTTGTTCAAAATACGAGGCTGTGGGGAAAGCCGACGAAATGGTCAGTCGTTAGTTCCGCACACTTTACCGACGAAAGCTATGCTACGACAGAGATGGCAAGAATGTGTGGATATCCTGCGACACTCAAAGCAGATGCTGACATCAACTCCAAAACTGGACAGATCAGCTTTCAGGAAAAGAGAGCGGATGAGGGTATGTCTACAGAATATATTAATTGATGAAAACTTTATTCATTACTCGCGGTTTTACGTAAATTATTATACATAAACTGTGTTGACCAATAATTTAGCTTAAAATGTATTTATTTTTTCAATCATTCGAGTACATTGGGGTAGTCTTGTGTAATGCAGTATTTTGTGTCTATTTAGGTATGGTTAACCTGAGTGCTGAAATCATGGAAAAATATATGTTCTTAGCGCGCCTGAAATGGGCTGTCTGCACTCTCAAAGTGCATGTGTGACAGGATGTACATTTAGTTACTCATACTTGCCAACCCTCCCGGATTTTCTGGGAGACTCCCGAAATTCAGCGCCTCTCCCGGAATTCAGCCGGAGCTGGAGGCCATGCCCCCTCCAGCTCCATGTGGACCTGAGTCCAGTGTGCGCACACAAGGAGACGAAGCAGAAGAAGAGACCGTAGTCGAAGAGCGCAGGGGAGACACTTCTCCTCGGGGCAACACCAACACAGTGGGTCTCTACAGCGGACGACTTTAGGGTGAATAATGAGTCCAGCAATTAGTTGCAAATCTTGCTTTATTGATTGCTTGCACACAGCCAATCCAACACAAAACCAACTAGTCCCTCCCCGCACTCACGCTACGCTCCCTCTCTTCTCTCGCCCACACACTCACTGACGTCACTCACCTCACATGCTGTCACCTGCTAAAGGGCCACACACACATACTCTACTCTCATAACACACAGTACAGTTAGTAGAACAACTGTGTTTTCATTACTGTGTATTTGATAGGTGCCATTGCCCAGGAATTGTATTGCATTGTATTTTCAAGTACAACAATGAGTAGATAAGTGTCATGTGTGTGTATATGTGTAAATAAATGAACACTGAAATTCAAGTATTTCTTTTATTTATATATATAATAAAATAAATAAATATATATATATATATATAGCTAGAATTCACTGAAAGTCAAGTATTTCATACATATATATATATATATATATATGAAATACTCAAGTTGGTGAATTCTAGCTGTAAATATACTCCTCCCCTCTTAACCACGCCCCCCACCCCCCACCTCCCGAAATCGGAGGTCTCAAGGTTGGCAAGTATGGTTACTAGTAGAATACAGTGATAGTAAGTAGCAAAGTAAGCTCTTGAGTTGTATTACTATGCCATTTTATATTCGCAACTTAAAAATGTTTATTGTTAATGACAACAGTAAAGCGCCGTTATTTGTAGAATATGGAGCTAATGTTATTGTAATGGCAGCATTAATAAGAGCCATTGTAGTACTGGACGGCTCCAGCAGGGGGCGCGTTGTGCTGGGAGCTATACTAGAGGACACGTGACTTCCTGCTTGCAGTCAATACAGACGTGAGCAGAAGCAAGTTGTGTCCTCCTATCTGTATACTCAAACATCTCCTTTCTCAGGTACAAGTGTCTTTATGTAAATAGTTTTACCCCCGAATGTATCTTTATAGAGTTTAAACATGTTTGAAAGAGTATATTTTTATGATGTGTGTCTTTTCAGTCGACAAGGCTTTATACATGACCAAGCTAATGCTAAAGCTAATTGCGCTGCCGATGACTAAGCAGATGCTAAGTGCATCAACAGTGTTAAAGGTACTGTGCACAGTTTATTATTCATCTGTGTATATGTGTATTTACTACAGTTTCTGGAACTAATTCAGTGTAGTTTGTTTAATCTTAAGGAATGATAAGTGACTTGTTACTAAAACAATATAGACTTACTGAACATTTGTGTTTACTTGTTGAGACATCTTCAAATACTGTTACACTAAGGTCAAGTCTATTAGTGCAAAGAACAGAAAAACCTACTCGATTATTTGAATGTAAAATCCCTATGATAATACTGGAGTGCATTTTATGTTTGTTACAATACTGTGTACTTGTACATGGTTGGTGTTTGATTTGTTGGCAGTCAATACAGACTAGGGATGTCCCGATCCAGGTTTTTGCACTTCCGATCCGATACTGACCGATACTGGCCTATCCGAGCATGTATTAAAGTTTAAAGTTATTTAGCCTACTTAGTTGTCAGAATCATGTTGAAAAGGGTTTTAGTACTCTTGATAACAACTAGCCAGCTGAATTAGGGGAGTTTGAATAATACACAATGGTTGGTAACAAGAAACTGACCTGTTTATTCAAGGATAAACACAAAATAGACACAATTATACATGACAAACAGAAATGGCATCATTGAACTAGGGCTGGGCGATATGGCCTTTTTTTAATATTGCGATATTTTAAGGCCATATTGCGGTACACAATGTATATCTCGATATTTTGCCTTAGCCTTGAATGAACACTTGATGCATATAATCACAGCAGTATGATGATTCTATGTGTTTTGATTGATTGATTGAGACTTTTATTAGTAGGTTGCACAGTGAAGTACATATTCCGTACAATTGACCACTAAATGGTAACACCCGAATACGTTTTTCAACTTGTTTAAGTCGGGGTCCACTTAAATTGATTCATGATACAGATATATACTATCAGATATATACTATCATCATAATACAGTCATCACACAAGATAATCACATTGAATTATTTACATTATTTATAATCCAGGGTGTGGAGGGGGGCGCCGGATGTAAGTGTCAAAAAGACAGCCAAAAGAGTTTGATATGAGAATAAATCTAAAGTTAAAATATAGGGTAGAAATGCACCCATTTGCAGGAAATGTAGCCTTGATTTTCAAATTTTTCTTTCAAGGCTTGCATGTCTACATTAAAACATTCTTCTTCATACTGCATTAATAAATGCTACTTTTAAACTTTCATGCAGAGAAGGAAATCACAACTAAAAAAATCACTAATTTTTTCATACGGTGCTGATGTGGAAATTTTTGCCTCGGCATTTTGATGGTGTGGACGTGTGGCACCGAATGGAGATAAGCGTCTCGACAGACGTCACAATATTTGAACAATGATGACGAAAACTGTTTTCTCTGTCGTGTCCGTGTGTCAAAAATTGTTATGCGCTTATTTTTTTATTTGATTCTGTGCATGGCATAGATTTGCTATGCGCAGAGGACGCTTAAACAGTGCGCAATTGCACAGGCGAGCACCTTAGAGGGAGCGTTGCTCGCACGGCTGCGCTAGCATCACAGCTAACGTTAGCCATGCTGCTACCTCTCTGCTCGGGGAGGGCGTATACGTATGTGACGTATGTCGTGACAGTATGTGACGTGTGTAAGAAGGTGCACTTGCTGTCTGTGAGAGGGAGACACAGGAAAGCGTGAGAAGAGCCTGTCGTGTAATGTCAGCAGCTAAAAGCAACTGCGTGAGAATTCACAGACCTGTGGATGTGTTGAAGGTGTGCTGGAAAATGCGGAACAGAAATTACGGAGCAGCAGAAAAGTGGAATGTATTATTTAAATCGGTGCGTTGGAAAACACGGACCGGAGTTTTTTTTTAAACTGGATCTGGATCGGCATTTTCCCATGCCTTGCCGATACGCAATTTTTGGCAAATATCGGCAGCCGATCCGATCCAAATATCGGATCGGGACATCCCTAATACAGACGTGAGCAGAACAAAGTTGTGTCCTCGTATCTGTATACTCCAACATCTCCCTTCTCAGGGCGATTACACATGTTGTTGCCAAATGTATTTCATATGCTGTAAACCTAGTTCATAGTTGTTAGTTTCCTTTAATGCCAAACAAACACATACCAATCGTTGGTTAGAAGGCGATCGCCGAATTCGTCCTCTCTTTCTCCCGTGTCGCTGGCTGTCGTGTCGTTTTCGTCGGTTTCGCTTGCATACGGTTCAAACCGATATGGCTCAATAGCTTCAGTTTCTTCTTCAATTTGGTTTTCGCTACCTGCCTCCACACTACAACCATCCGTTTCAATACATGCGTAATCTGTTGAATCGCTTAAGCCGCTGAAATCCGAGTCTTAATCCGAGCTAATGTCGCTATAGCTTGCTGTTCTATCCGCCATGTTTGTTTGTGTTGGCTTCACTATGTGACGTCACAGGAAAATGGACGGGTGTATATAACGATGGTTAAAATCAGGCACTTTGAAGCTTTTTTTAGGGATATTGCGTGATGGGTAAAATTTTGAAAAAAACTTTGAAAAATAAAATAAGCCACTGGGAACTGATTTTTAATGGTTTTAACCCTTCTGAAATTGTGATAATGTTCCCCTTTAAGGGTCTTTTTTTTGACAACCGAGTCATCTTCCTCCAAAGCTGTCACACCAGCGGAGCCTTCTTCTTTTTTGGGGGGTTTTCACCATAAAAAAAGTCTTCCACAATCCAGTCATTCTCACTGCAACCCCTGCATACATTACTTTTGCTTTTATTCCAAACGACTCACCAAGCCCATAAATCCAACTTGTTTTGAAAATAACTGTGATCTGGTATTAAACCATCTAAAGAGTTTTACCGGCAACAAACTGAATTGAGAATTTAATGGAAAATGATGCTTTAAAATGAAAAGCAGATGGGCGGTCCATTCAGCAAACATGACCAATACGGACGCGGGAGTCCTGATGCATGTCAGACTTGTCTCAGACATGAAGATAACACTCGCTGATATCTCCGGGTTAATTCCACTGTCTATGATCACGCCTGTGCTTTAAAGCCACTCTTTGAAATAAATGTGATCTATGAAGGAAGCACGTTTGAATTTGGCCTTGAATCATGGAGACTTGACTGGTCTGCTGAGAGATAAATTGCTGCGGTATGTCGCGGCTTATTCTAGTGGGAGTACAATAAATCGGACGCTCACTTCCCATCTGACCACTTTTGTCCGAGCTGACAAAGAAACGCTCGTCTCTAGAGAAAGGAAAAAAGAACCTGCGGCCAGCTATAATTCATCGTTACGGTCCTGCTGAGAAATGCGCTTCACATTTTGCAGTCAAACAGGCTCTAAATGGTTTCATTGGAGTCCGCTTGTACGGTATACCGGTACTAGTATAGTATCGCGGTACCAATTAATCAAAAATTGTACTAAACTCTGTTTAAAAAGTACCGGTTCCCTATATATATATTTTTTTTAACGGGAATGAGGGCGCGTCGTCACGTCTTAACATTGCTGGTTTTACGAGCAGAGGAGCATGTTCGGCAGCGCACACACACACAGAGTACATACAAGCAGACACAGTGTGTAGACAGAAAAGGGAAAATGGACGCATTTTGGCTTAAAAAGTAACAATAAAGGTGAAGTTATAACACTGAGGTGCTTTAAGACATCCATCTAAAATCATTAATCCTCGTCTCCATGGCGACAAATAAAGTAAGTTTTTTTCAAGTTGCATTATCACTGGAGGACGAGGAATAGCTAAACATGCTTCACTACACACCGTAGGAGGATACAATAGCTCACCAGCGTCACAATGTAAACAAACGCCATGGGTGGATCTACACCTGACATCCACTGTAATGATACCAAGTACAAGAGTGTATCTATTCGATACTACTATGATTACAGCGATTTTTTTATCGTCACAAAATCTCTTTTCCTTTTTTTCAAATTCATATTATGTTCATAAACTCAGGAAGTATGTCCCTGATCCTGTAAGTACTTGGTATTGGATCGATACCTAAATGTGTGGTATCATCCACAACTAATGTAAAGTATCAAAGAAGAGAAGAATAAGTGATTATTATATTTTAACAGAAGTGTAGATAGAACATGTTAAAACAGAAAATAAGCAGATAACAGTAAATGAACAAGTAGATTAATGATCATTTTTTACAGTTTGTCCTTTATAATGTAGACAAAATAATAGGTAGATAAATGACACAATATGTTACTGCATACGTCAGCAGACTAATTAGGAGTCTTTGTTTGTTTACTTACTACTAAAAGACAAGTTGTCGAGTATGTTCACTATTTTATTTAGGGACTAAATTACAATAATAAACATATGTTTCATGTACCCTAAGATTTTTTGTTCAAATAAAGCCATTTTTTGTGGTCCCCTTTATGTAGAAAAGTACCAAAAAAGGTACTGGTACCAAAATATTGGCATCGGGACAACACTACATTAAGTTAAAAAAATTTTTTTTATCATTTTATAGAGGTATATTATTTCCAGCCTTTTGCCATTTTTACAGTTTGTCCTTTATAATGTGTACAAAATAATAGGTAGATAAATGACACAATATGTTACTACATACATCAGCAGACTAATTAGGAGTCTTTGTTTGTTTACTTACTACTAAAAGACAAGTTGTCTAGTATGTTCACTATTTTATTTAAGGACTAAATTACAATAATAAACATATGTTTCATGTACCCTAAGATTTTTTGTTCAAATAAAGCCAATAATGCTATTTTTTTGTGGTCCCCCCTATTTAGAAAAGTATCGAAAAGTATCGAAACACATTTTGGTACCGGTACCAAAATATTGGTATGGGTACAACTAGGGATGTCCGATAATGGCTTTTTGCCGATATTCCAATATTGTCCAACTCTTTAATTACCGATACCGATATCAACCGACACTGATATCAACCGATATATACAGTCGTGGAATTAATAGAATAGAAAGTACTTTATTGATCCCTGGGGGAAATTCAGCACCACAGTTCGCTCACAATAGACAGTAATAATAATAAATAATATAATATATATAATATAATATATTATATATATAATATATAAATAATATAAATATATTCTACATACACTCTACATTTAAGTGCACATTATTAATAACAATAACACATTTTTATGCCTAATTTGGACAACCAGGTATGGTGAAGATAAGATCCTTTAAAAAAAAAAAAATTAATAAAATTAAATAAGATAAATAATAGGCTCCAGCGCCCCCCGCGACCCCAAAGGGAATAAGCGGTAGAAAATGGATGGATGGATTAAAAACATTTTCTTGAATAAAAAAGAAAGTAAAACAATATAAAAACAGTTACATAGAAACTAGTAATTAATGAAAATGAGTCAAATTAACTGTTAAAAGGTTAGTACTATTAGTGGACCAGCAGCACGCACAATCATGTGTGCTTCCCTTGCAGACTGTATTGATATATATTGATATATAATGTAGGAACCACAATATTAATAACAGAAAGAAACAACCCTTTTGTGTGAATGAGTGTAAATAGGGGAGGAAGGTTTTTTGAGTTGGTGCACTAATTGTAAGTGTATCTTGTGTTTTTTATGTTGATTTAATAAAAAATAAAAATACATTTTTTTTAAACGATACCGATAATTTCCGATATTACATTTTAAAGCATTTATCTCTAATTGGTACTTTAACTTTAACTTTTAACTTTCCAACATGACTGTGCACCAGTCCACAAAGCAAGGTCCATAAAGACATGGATGACAGAGTCTGGTGTGGATGAACTTGACTGGCCTGCACAGAGTCCTGACCTGAACCCGATAGAACCCCTTTGGGATGAATTAGAACGCAGACTTGAGAGCCAGGCCTTCTCCACCAACATCAGTGTGTGACTTTACAATATGTTACTGCATACGTCAGCAGACTAATTAGGAGCCTTTGTTTGTTTACTTACTACTAAAAGACAAGTTGTCTAGTATGTTCACTATTTTATTTAAGGACTAAATTGCAATAATAAACATGTGTTTAATGTACCCTAAGATTTTTTGTTCAAATAAAGACGATAATGTGGTCCCCTCTATTTAGAAAAGTATTGAAATACATTTTGGTACCGGTACCAAAATATTGGTATGGGTACAACGAGGGATGTCCGATAACGGCTTTTTGCCGATATCCAATATTCCGATATTGTCCAACTCTTTAATTACCGATACCGATATCAACCGATACCGAGATCAACCGATATATACAGTCGTGGAATTAATAGAATAGAAAGTACTTTATTGATCCCTGGGGGAAATTCAGCACCACAGTTCGCTCACAATAGACAGTAATAATAATAAATAATATAATATATTATACATATAATATATAAATAATATAAATATATTCTACATATACTCTACATTTAAGTGCACATTATTAATAACAATAACACATTATTATGCCTAATTTGGACAACCAGGTATGGTGAAGATAAGGTCCTTTTAAAAAAATAAATAAATAAATTTAAAAAAAATTATTGAATAAAAAATAAAGTAAAACAGTATAAAAACAGTTACATAGAAACTAGTAATTAATGAAAATGAGTAAAATTAACTGTTAAAAGGTTAGTACTATTAGTGGACCAGCAGCACACACAATCATGTGTGCTTACGGACTGTATCCCTTGCAGACTGTATTGATATATATTGATATATAATGTAGGAACCAGAATATTAATAACAGAAAGAAACAACCCTTTTGTGTGAATGAGTGTAAATGGGGGAGGGAGTTTTTGTTGGGTTGGTGCACTAATTGTAAGTGTATCTTGTGTTTTTTATGTTGATTTAATAAAAAAAAAAGTTTTTTAAATGATACCGATACCGATAATTAAAAAAAAATCGATACCGATAATTTCCAATATTACATTTTAACGCATTTATATCGGACATCTCTAGGGACAACCCTACATTGGAGTTTTGACCGGCATGTGTTTTGGCTATTGAGCTATTGAGTAAGACGACACTGATTGGTTTCAGTGCAGAAACAGGACATGGATCCATCACTGATGGCAATCAGAAACATGAAGTGCTGATCGTCTCCACTTCAGCCTGCATGGAACGAGTCGAGCGTCAACACTGGTTAAGTCTTCCCACATGGCGGACGACGCTGACAGCTCGACCCACAGAAGCTATGTGCGCCCACCAAAGCTCTGCAATGACTTGAAAACAAAAGAATCGGTTCTTAGCGCTCAACACGACCCCCTCGTCCCCCCAGATGTGACCCCCCCCCCCCCCCCCCCCGCCTATGAGCCTCCCTTGACTAAACACTACAGACTATTTCTTCACTCCAACATGCGAAATACACTATATTGCCAAAAGTATTTGGCCACCTGCCTTCACTCACATATGAACTTGAAGTGCCATCCCATTCCTAACCCATAGGGTTCAATATGATGTCGAACCACCTTTTGCAGCTATTACAGCTTCATGTTTTCTGGGAAGGCTGTCCACAAGGTTGCGGAGTGTGTTTATAGCAATTTTCCACCATTCTTGCAAAAGCGCATTGGTGAGGTCACACACCGATGTTGGTGGAAAAGGCCTGGCTCTCAGTCTGCGTTCTAATTCATCCCAAAGGGGTTCTATCGGGTTCAGGTCAGGACTCTGTGCAGGCCAGTCAAGTTCATCTACACCAGACTCTGTCATACATGTCTTTATGGACCTTGTTTTGTGTACAGTCATGTTGGAAAGTTAAGTTTCCGACCTACAATGTGTGTTAAAATCTTGATCCGTCTCTTTGCCATACCTGCCAACAACTACGGTTTTCCCGTAATGGGTACAGTTTTTGATAATCCAGTGGTAAAAACTGCGGTTTTCCATTAAAAATTATCGTATTTTCCGGACTATAAGGCGCACTTAAAATATATTTTTTCCCCCTCAAAACTCGACAGTGCGCCTTATAACCCAGCGCTTAATGTACGGAATAATTCTGGTTTTGCTTACCGACCTCGAAGCAATTTTATTTGGTACATGGTGTAATGATAAGTGTGACCAGTAGATGGCAGTCACACATAAGACAAATGTGTTAAAGTACCAATGATTGTCACACACACACACTAGGTGTGGCGAAATTATTCTCTGCATTTGACCCATCACCCTTGATCACCCCCTGGGAGGTGAGGGGAGCAGCGGCGGTGGCCACGCCCGGGAATCATTTTTGGTGATTTAAGCCCCAATTCCAACCCTTGATGCTGAGTGCCAATCAGGGAGGTAAACGGGTCCCATTTTTATAGTCTTTGGTATGACTCGGCCAGGGTTTGAATTCACGACCTACCGATCTCAGGGCGGACACTCTAACCACTAACCACTGAGTAGGTCAGGAAGAGGAAGGGGTCCGCTCCAAACTGTTCCCACAAGGTTGGGAGCAAGGACGGGAGTGGAAGAAGTGTCAGAAGATGGCGCTAACTGTTTTAATGACATTCAGACTTTACTTCCATCAATAACGGAGCAGCATCTCCTAATCCGGAAATGTGTTTGATGGATTGTACTGTGCTTCAACATAGAAGTATTATTATCAATCATCAATCAATCAAAGTTGACTTTTATAGCCCTAAATCACAAGTGTCTCAAAGGGCTGCACAAGCCACAACGACATCCTCGGTTCAGAGCCCACATCAGGGCAAGGAAAAACTCACAACCCAGTGGGACGTCAAAGTGAATGACTATGAGAAACCTTGGAGAGGACCGCAGATGTGGGTGACCCCCCCGCACCTCTAGGAGAGACCGGATGCAATGGACGTCGAGTGGGTCTAGCATAATATTGTGAAAGTCCAGTCCATAGTGGATCTAACATAATAGTGTGAGAGTCCAGTCCATAGTGGATCTAACATAATAGTGTGAGAGTCCAGTCCATAGTGGATCTAACATAATAGTGAGAGTCCAGTCAATAGTGGATCTAGAATAATATTGTGAGAGTCCACTCCATAGTGGATCTAACATAATAGTGAGAGTCCAGTCCATAGTGGATCTAACATAATATTGTGAAAGTCCAGTCCATAGTGGATCTAGCATAATATTGTGAGAGTCCAGTCCATAGTGGATCTAACATAATAGTGTGAGAGTCCAGTCCATAGTGGATCTAACATAATAGTGTGAGAGTCCAGTCCATAGTGGATCTAACATAATAGTGAGAGTCCAGTCCATAGTGGATCTAACATAATAGTGTGAGAGTCCAGTCCATAGTGGATCTAACATAATAGTGTGAGAGTCCAGTCCATAGTGGATCTAACATAATAGTGAGAGTCCAGTCCATAGTGGATCTAACATAATATTGTGAAAGTCCAGTCCATAGTGGATCTAACATAATAGTGAGAGTCCAGTCCATAGTGGATCTAACATAATAGTGAGAGTCCAGTCCGTTGTGGATCTAGAATAATATTGTGAGAGTCCAGTTCATAGTGGATCTAACATAATAGTGAGAGTCCAGTCCATAGTGGATCTAGAATAATATTTTGAGTCTCCAGTTCATAGTGGCTCTAACATAATAGTGAGAGTCCAGTCCATAGTGGATCTAACATAATAGTGTGAGAGTCCAGTCCATAGTGGATCTAACATAATAGTGCGAGTCCAGTCCATAGTGGATCTAACATAATAGTGAGAGTCCAGTCCATAGTGGATCTAACATAATAGTGAGAGTCCAGTCCATAGTGGATATAACATAATAGTGTGAGAGTCCAGTCCATCGTGGATCTAACATAAAAGTGAGAGTCCAGTCCATAGTGGATCTAACATAATAGTGAGAGTCCAGTCCATAGTGGATCTAACATAATAGTGAGAGTCCAGTCCATAGTGGATCTAACATAATAGTGTGAGAGTCCGGTCCATAGTGGCTCTAACATAATAGTGAGAGTCCAGTCCATAGTGGATCTAACATAATAGTGTGAGAGTCCAGTCCATAGTGGATCTAACATAATAGTGCGAGTCCAGTCCATAGTGGATCTAACATAATAGTGAGAGTCCAGTCCATAGTGGATCTAACATAATAGTGAGAGTCCAGTCCATAGTGGATATAACATAATAGTGTGAGAGTCCAGTCCATCGTGGATCTAACATAAAAGTGAGAGTCCAGTCCATAGTGGATCTAACATAATAGTGAGAGTCCAGTCCATAGTGGATCTAACATAATAGTGAGAGTCCAGTCCATAGTGGATCTAACATAATAGTGTGAGAGTCCGGTCCATAGTGGATCTAACATAATAGTGAGAGTCCATAGTGGATCTAACATAATAGTGAGAGTCCATAGTGGATCTAGCATAATAGTGAGAGTCCAGTCCATAGTGGATCTAACATAATATTGTGAAAGTCCAGTCCATAGTGGATCTAACATAATAGTGAGAGTCCAGTCCATAGTGGATCTAACATAATAGTGAGAGTCCAGTCCGTTGTGGATCTAGAATAATATTGTGAGAGTCCAGTTCATAGTGGATCTAACATAATAGTGAGAGTCCAGTCCATAGTAGATCTAACATAATATTGTGAAAGTCCAATACATAGTGGATCTAACATAATAATGAGAGTCCAGTCCATAGTGGATCTAACATAATAGTGTGAGAGTCCAGTCCATAGTGGATCTAACATAATAGTGTGAGAGTCCAGTCCATAGTGGATCTAACATAATAGTGAGAGTCCAGTCCATAGTGGATCTAACATAATAGTGTGAAAGTCCAGTCCATAGTGGATCTAACATAATAGTGAGAGTCCAGTCCATAGTGGATCTAACGTAATAGTGAGAGTCCAGTCCATAGTGGATCTAACATAATATTGTGAGAGTCCAGTCCATAGTGGATCTAACATAATAGTGTGAGAGTCCAGTCCATAGTGGATCTAACATAATAGTGTGAGAGTCCAGTCCATAGTGGATCTGACATAATAGTAAGAGTCCAGTCCATAGTGGATCTAACATAATAGTGAGAGTCCAGTTCATAGTGGATCTAACATAATAGTGAGAGTCCAGTCCATAGTGGATCTAACATAATATTGTGAAAGTCCAGTCCATAGTGGATCTAACATAATAGTGAGAGTCCAGTCCATAGTGGATCTAGAATAATATTGTGAGAGTCCAGTTCATAGTGGATCTAACATAATAGTGAGAGTCCAGTCCATAGTGGGTCTAGCATAATATTGTGAAAGTCCAGTCCATAGTGGATCTAACATAATAGTGAGAGTCCAGTCCATAGTGGATCTAGCATAATATTGTGAAAGTCCAGTCCATAGTGGATCTAACATAATAGTGAGAGTCCAGTCCATAGTGGATCTAGAATAATATTTTGAGTCTCCAGTTCATAGTGGCTCTAACATAATAGTGAGAGTCCAGTCCATAGTGGATCTAACATAATAGTGTGAGAGTCCAGTCCATAGTGGATCTAACATAATAGTGCGAGTCCAGTCCATAGTGGATCTAACATAATAGTGAGAGTCCAGTCCATAGTGGATCTAACATAATAGTGAGAGTCCAGTCCATAGTGGATCTAACATAATAGTGTGAGAGTCCAGTCCATCGTGGATCTAACATAAAAGTGAGAGTCCAGTCCATAGTGGATCTAACATAATAGTGAGAGTCCAGTCCATAGTGGATCTAACATAATAGTGTGAGAGTCCGGTCCATAGTGGATCTAACATAATAGTGAGAGTCCATAGTGGATCTAACATAATAGTGAGAGTCCATAGTGGATCTAACATAATAGTGAGAGTCCAGTCCATAGTGGATCTAACATAATAGTGAGAGTCCAGTCCATAGTGGATCTAACATAATAGTGAGAGTCCAGTCCATAGTGGATCTAACATAATAGTGCAAGTCCAGTCCATAATGGGGCCAGCAGGAGACCATCCCGAGCGGAGACGGGATGGTGTGTGTATAAGGTAAGACATGTTATCTGGAGTTTTGTTTCGCAATATTATGCAAAAGCAACTTTTCTTACCTTCTGGTACCTGCTGATCTGTACTTGGGATCTGCATAAATCCTGAAAAAATGTCCCAAAAAATTTTTGGGGTATCCTGGAGCATTCAAATTTCCTTTCACTGGAGCTATGGGGCCAAACCCAACTCCTGAAAAACAACTCCACACCATAATTCCTCCGCCACTGACCCCTCTCTGTCGGTTTACATGGCCTACCACTTGGTGGCTGAGTTGCTGTTGTTCCCAAACTCTTCACTTTTCCTATAATAAAGTTGACTTTGGAATATTTAGGAGCGAGGAAATTTCACGACTGGATTTGTTGCACAGGTGGCATCCTATGACAGTTCCACGCTGGAAATCACTGAGAGCGGCCCATGCTTTCACAAATGTTTGTAGAAACAGTCTCCATGCCTAAGTGCTTGATTTGATACACCTGTGATTAGGACACTTGATTCTCATCATTTGGATGGGTGGCCAAATACTTTTGGCAATATGGTGTATTTTGGCATTATGATGTCCCGTGTTCTTGGCATGAGCAGCGCTGAGAACCTATGTGCTGTCTGCTCGCAGATATCAGACCATGTTGGACTGCTGGCAGGGGGAACCACAGGAGAGGCCCACCTTCACCGAGCTGGTTGAAAGACTGGGAGACCTGCTCCAGGCCAGCGTGCAACAGGTGAGGAAGAAATGCTGGACTTTAAACACCGTGTGGTACGCCGTCTACAGTATCGCACTGAAGGGAGTAGAACACTTGGGCACACATTTGACTATACCTTCTCAAGGGACAGTACCATGGAAAGTAAACATGGATATACGTTAGAACAGTGTTTTTCAACCACTGTGCGGAGATTATGTCATTTCACCTAATTGGGTTAAAAAATATTTTTTGCAAAGCAGTAATTATATTCCGCAAATGTGTCGTTGTTGTTGAGTGTCGGTGCTGCCTAGAGCTCGGCAGAGTAACCGTGTAATACTCTTCCATATCAGTAGGTGGCAGCAGGTAACTAATTGCTTTGTAGATGTCGGGAACGACGATGAGGGTTTGCAGGTAAAAAGGTATCTAACGCTTGAACCGAAAATAAACAGAAGGCCAGTGCCGCTAAGAAAAGGCATTGAAGCTTAAGGGTGGCTATGCAAAACGAAGCTGAACTGGCTGCAAAGTAAACAAAAACAGAATGCTGGACGACAGCAAAGACTTACAGGCGTGTGGAGCAGACGGTGTCCGCAAAGTACATCCGTACACGACAATCAACACCAAAATAGGAGCGCAAGACAAGAACTCAAAAACTACACAAAGGAAAACACCAAAAAACTTTAAATAAGTCAGGGTGTGATGTGTCAGGTGGTGACAGTACACCTACTTTGAGACAAGAGCTATAGTGATGCATGCTTGGTTATGGTTTGAATTCATATCCAA
>NW_027316587.1:302500-327500 GCF_033978685.3 Nerophis lumbriciformis | reverse complement strand
TATATTTTTTGTAAGAACCACAATTAATAAATATATTTCAGTGAATCACTAATTGTTCAAATCTGTATATAAATATGTACATAAAATGTTGTAATTATATTCCAACTCCGCGTTCTTCTTGGTCATCGCCGCTGCCGCCCCCCCCCCCCCCCACCCCCACCCCCCGCCCCCCGACCACACCACCGCAAATAGATGCCCGTCCTGTGGGAAACACTGTATATATATATATATATATATATATACACAAAGTTTATATAGGGCTAGGGTTATAGAAGAACCACCATTACATGTTATGTAGACCACAAGGAAGTCTTTTACACTTAGAAAAAATAATTAAATATGACTCCTTTAATGTGCCTTATATATGAAAAAAAGATCGAAAATAGACCCGCTCATCGTCAGTGCGCCTTATAATCTGGTCTGCCCTATGGTCCGGAAAATACGGTACTTTATTGACACATATCATTTCCAGGTGTTTGCGGGCCAGATAAAAATGATGTCTCGGGCCTTGAGTTTGACACCTGTGTGCTAGAACCATCGTAACTGAGCTTATGGCTTTTAGCGGCCACTCGGGTGACGGCGCCATCATTAAGCATGAAAAGGTCAGCTGCTTTGCGTGACAAAAGTGAGTCACAAAGGCAGCAAACGTCACAGGAAAAGGAGGCCGGGTCTCCGAAGAAGCTGGAAGGGAGCACAGTAGCCGAGAGAGGAAGTCACACACACACACGCACGCTTGGCTTTGTTGGAAGTGACGCCATCAGACTAGTACAAACCCCGTTTCCATATGAGTTGGGAAATTGTGCTAAATGTAAATATAAACGGAATACAATGATTTGCAAATCATTTTCAACCCATATTCAATTGAATGCACTACAAAGACAACATATTTGATGTTCAAACTCATAAACTTAATTTTTTTTTTGCAAATAATAATTAACTTATAATTTCATGGCTGCAACACGTGCCAAAGTAGTTGGGAAAGGGCATGTTCACCACTGTGTTACATGGCCTTTCCTTTTAACAACACTCAGTAAATGTTTGGGAACTGAGGAGACACATTTTTTAAGCTTCTCAGGTGGAATTCTTTCCCATTCTTGCTTGATGTACAGCTTAAGTTGTTCAACAGTCCGGGGGTCTCCGTTGTGATATTTTAGGCTTCATAATGCGCCACACATTTTCAATGGGAGACAGGTCTGGACTACAGGCAGGCCAGTCTAGTACCCGCACTCTTTTACTATGAAGCCACACTGTTGTAACACATGGCTTGGCATTGTCTTGCTGAAATAAGCAGGGGCGTCCATGGTAACGTTGCTTGGATGGCGACATATGTTGCTCCAAAACCTGTATGTACCTTTCAGCATTAATGTCGCCTTCACAGATGTGTAAGTTACCCATGTCTTGGGCACTAATACACCCCCATACCATCACAGATGCTGGCTTTTCAACTTTGCGCCTATAACAATCTGGATGGTTCTTTTCCTCTTTGGTCCGGAGGACACGACGTCCACAGTTTCCAAAAACAATTTGAAATGTGGACTCGTCAGACCACAGAACACTTTTCCACTTTGTATCAGTCCATCTTAGATGAGCTCAGGCCCAGCGAAGCCGACGGCGTTTCTGGGTGTTGTTGATAAACGGTTTTCGCCTTGCATAGGAGAGTTTTAACTTGCACTTACAGATGTAGCGACCAACTGTAGTTACTGACAGTGGGTTTCTGAAGTGTTCCTGAGCCCATGTGGTGATATCCTTTACACACCAATGTCGCTTGTTGATGCAGTACAGCCTGGGGGATCGACGGTCACGGGCTTAGCTGCTTACGTGCAGTGATTTCTCCAGATTCTCTGAACCTTTTGATGATATTACGGACCGTAGATGGTGAAATCCCTAAATTCCTTGCAATAGCTGGTTGAGAAAGGTTTTTCTTAAACTGTTCAACAATTTGCTCACGCATTTGTTGACAAAGTGGTGACCCTCACCCCATCCTCGTTTGTGAATGACTGAGCATTTCATGGAATCTACTTTTATACCCAATCATGGCACCCACCTGTTCCCAATTTGCCTGTTCACCTGTGGGATGTTCCAAATAAGTCTTTGATGAGCATTCCTCAACTTTATCAAATTCTAAAGTTAATGATTTTTTGCACACACAAAAAATGTTTATCAGTTTGAACATCAAATATGTTGTCTTTGTAGCATATTCAATTGAATATGGGTTGAAAATGATTTGCAAATCATTGTATTCCGTTTATATTTACATCTAACACAATTTCCCAACTCATATGGAAATGGGGTTTGTATTAGGGCTTCAAATCAGAACAAAATGTGAGGTCGATATAATGTGTGACAAATACAAACACGGCTAATCCCAACACGTTGAATGAAAGCTGCACACAAAGCCCGAAAGCCTCATTAGTAACGTCATTGTTGAGGCGCAGGAAGGCCCCGTCACGGCCTTTTGTCCACGCGAACAATGTCTCTGATTTATGAGCCACCGCCTCGCTTTCCTTTGGCCGGCGCTCCGCAAGCCGTCCGTGTGTTTGTGTAACGATCTCAGCGCCGCGTCGCCCATGAATCTGCCCTGGGCGCCTTATGCTGTGCAACGGGTCAGCGCCGCATCACCCAGATGTTTTGTGTTTGTGTGGCTGCATGCAGGAGGGGAAACACTACATACCCATCAACACCGCCCTGCTGGCCAAGGTGGGAGACCTCTCTGCCAGCCAGCTGCCGGAGGAGACCTCCACCCGGCCCGTCTCGCTGCGCCACTCCGGGGGAACATGGTGAGACTCCAAATGTTGTTTCTTGATTCATGGCTTTTGTGTGTGTGTGTGTGTGTGTGTGTGTGTGTGTGTGTGTGTGTGTGTGTGTGTGTGTGTGTGTGTGTGTGTGTGTGTGTGTGTGTGTGTGTGTGTGTGTGTGTGTGTGTGTGTGTGTGTGTGTGTGTGTGTGTTTTTCGACTCGTTACTTTGATCGTCTTTGCTTTAGGAACATCAAGATCCGTCCGGCGAGTGTGAAGACCTTCGACGAGGTCACAATGGAGAGCGGGACAACTGAGGGTCATGAGGTGAGTCATTCCTCCTGACTCTAAAACTCTGACGTGTTTCTTGCTACTTTATGTAGCAAGAAACACGTCAGAGTTTTTTAATGAATAAAGCAAAACATGTTCTAGACCAGGGGTCTCAGACACGCGGCTCTCACCTTAATATGAAAGTTTAATGTTAGTGCGGCCCGCAAGTTTTATATTAATGGCGCTTGACAGCGTTCAATCAATCAATCAATGTTTATTTATATAGACCTAAAACACAAGTGTCTCAAAGGGCTGCACAAGCCACAACGGAATCCGCGGTTCAGCGCCCACATAAGGGCAAGGAAAAACTCACAACCCAGGGGGACGTTGATGAGAATGACTATGAGAAACCTTGGAGAGGACCACAGATGTGGGTAACCCCTCCCCACCCCCCTTCTCTAGGGGAGACCGGATACAATGGACGTCGAGTGGGTCCGACATAATATTGTGAAAGTCCAGTCCATAGTAGATCTAACATGATAGTGAGAGTCCAGTCCATAGTGGATCTAACATAAAAGTGTGAGAGTCCAGTCCATAGTGGATCTAACATAATAGTGTGAGAGTCCAGTCCATAGTGGATCTAACATAATATTGTGAGAGTCCAGTACATAGTGGATCTAACATAATAGTGTGAGAGTCCAGTCCATAGTGGATCTAACATAATAGTGTGAGAGTCCAGTCCATAGTGGATCTAACATAATAGTGTGAGAGTCTAGTCCATAGTGGATCTAACATAATAGTGTGAGAGTCCAGTCCATAGTGGATCTAACAAAATAGTGTGAGAGTCCAGTCCATAGTGGATCTAACATAATAGTGAGAGTCCAGTCCATAGTGGATCTAACATAATAGTGTGAGTCCAATCCATAGTGGATCTAACATAATAGTGAGAGTCCAGGCCATAGTGGATCTAACATAATAGTGAAAGTCCAGTCCATAGTGGATCTAACATAATAGTGTGAGAGTCCAGTCCATAGTGGATCTAACATAATAGTGAGAGTCCAGTCCATAGTGGATCTAACATAATAGTGTGAGAGTACAGTCCATAGTGGATCTAGCATAATAGTGAGAGTCCAGTCCATAGTGGATCTAACATAATAGTGTGAGAGTCCAGTCCATAGTGGATCTAACATAATAGTGTGAGAGTCCAGTTCATAGTGGATCTAACATAATAGTGAGAGTCCAGTCCATAGTGGATCTAACATAATAGTGAGCGTCCAGTCCATAGTGGATCTAGCATAATAGTGTGAGAGTCCAGTCTATAGTGGATCTAACATAATAGTGTGAGAGTCCAATCCATAGTGGATCTAACATAATAGTGAGAGTCCAGTCCATAGTGTATCTAACATAATAGTGTGAGAGTCCAGTCCATAGTGGATCTAACATCAAATCAAATCAAATCAACTTTATTTATAATAGTGAGAGTCCAGTCCATAGTGGATCTAACATAATAGTGTGAGAGTCCAGTCCATAGTGGATCTAACATAATAGTGTGAGAGTCCAATCCATAGTGGATCTAACATAATAGTGAGAGTCCAGTCCATAGTGGATCTAACATAATAGTGTGAGAGTCCAGTCCATAGTGGATCTAACATAATAGTGAGAGTCCAGTCCATAGTGGATCTAACATAATAGTGTGAGAGCCCAGTCCATAGTGGATCTAACATAATAGTGTGAGAGTCCAGTCCATAGTGGATCTAACATAATAGTGTGAGAGTCCAGTCCATAGTGGACCTAACATAATAGTGTGAGAGTCCAGTCCATAGTGGACCTAACTTAATTGTGAGAGTCCAGTCCATAGTGGATCTAACATAATAGTGAGAGTCCAGTCCATAGTGGATCTAACATAATAGTGTGAGAGTCCAGTCCATAGTGGATCTAACATAATAGTGAGAGTCCAGTCCATAGTGGATCTAACATAATAGTGTGAGAGCCCAGTCCATAGTGGATCTAACATAATAGTGTGAGAGTCCAGTCCATAGTGGATCTAACATAATAGTGTGAGAGTCCAGTCCATAGTGGACCTAACATAATAGTGTGAGAGTCCAGTCCATAGTGGACCTAACTTAATTGTGAGAGTCCAGTCCATAGTGGGGCCAGCAGGAGACCATCCCGAGCAGAGACGGGTCAGCAGCGGCAGAGATGTCCCCAACCGATACACAGGAGAGCGGTCCACCCCGGGTCCCGACTCTGGACAGCCAGCACTTGACCAGCTGTCCAGGTCTGGACAGCGTTGTGTTATTTGGGTCCAAAATGGCTCTTTCAATGTTCTGGATTGCCTACCCTTGCGTTAGTGGAAAAGCGGCAAATGAGTGAACGCGACAGACACGTTGCCATGGAGACGAGGGTTTTCTTACGTGCCTGGCTGCAGTCATACCGCGAGGCCTGTCCGTGAGTAATAACAGTCCCCGATAACCTGGACCAATTCAAACCGTTATTAGTTTTTTTTATTGTTTAATTTGCATTGCCTCACACGATGAACACTACATATATTTCTATATCACACCGGATAACACTCCGGGAGCCATCACTTTTTTGCGCTCGCTATCCCGGTACTTTCCCGGCTATTATCCGCCGACCGCCGTGTTGCTGTAGGGAGGAAAAGCGGAACGACACACATTGCGGAAAAAACATTATCCTCCGTGCGTCGGCTAAATACAAATATATTCCACAACCCCAAACATGTCTTTTTCAAAGCCTGCAGTGAAGAGAAAGGCTAGTGATGAGCAAAGACAATTCCAGGAAAAGTGGGAGATGCAATATTTCTTTGTTGAGCACAGGGGCACCCCGACGTGTCTTATTTGCACAGATAAAGTTGCGGTGCACAAGGAATACAATTTGAAACGTCATTATACAACTAGACATGCTGAGGAATATGCAAACATTTTTTTTAAGAAATATTTTCTTGCGGCCCAGCCTCACCCAGACTCTGCATAGTTGGGGGGGGGGGTAGGGGGTAGCGGGGGGTGTATACTGTAGCGTCCCGGAAGAGTTAGTGCTGCAAGAGGTTCTGGGTATTTGTTCTGTTGTGTTTATGTTGTGTTACGGTGCGGATGTTCTCCCGAAATGTGTTTGTCATTCTTGTTTGGTGTGGGTTCACAGTGTGGCACATATTTGTAACAGTGTTAAAGTTGTTTATACGGTCACCCTCAGTGTGACCTGTATGGCTGTTGACCAAGTATGCATGGCATTCACTTGTGTGTGTGAAAAGCCGTAAATATTATGTGACTGGGCCGACATGCAAAGGCAGCGCCTTTAAGGTTTATTGGTGCTCTGTACTTCTCCCTACGTCCGTGTACACAGCGGCGTTTTAAAAAGACATACATTTTACTTTTTGAAACCGATATCGATAACTTTGATACCGATACCGATAATTTCCGATAATACGTTTTAAAGCATTTATTGGCCGATAATATTGGCAGCTCGATATTATCGGACATCTCTAATAATAATATATAATGTTGGATATAGAGAACATACAAACCCTGTCACGACTTGATCTTGGGTGTTTGCTTTTCCGGGATGCAACGGAAAGTTGGCTCGTGCGAGACGGGAATGAAGGTACATGATTTATTTAAAGACTATAAATACAAAAAAAAGATCAAACAAAAAGCGCGCACAGTGGCGGAGAATAAACTATGAACAATCAAACAAAACTTGCAACTATGGCTTGAATAAAGAAAACTTACTTGGCATGGACAAAAAAGGAGCAGCGTGAACATGGACATGAAAAAATGGACAGAGCATACATGTGGTGTGAGGTCGTCAGAAAGACAAACTGAAAGACACTGAACTTAAATACTACAGACATGATTAACGAAAACAGGTGCGTGACTCAAGACGTGAAACAGGTGCGTGACGTGACAGGTGAAAACTAATGGGTTGCTATGGTGACAATCAAGAGTGCACAATGAGTCCAAACGTGGAACAGGTGAAACTAATGGGTAATCATGCAAACAAGACGAGGGAGTGAAAAGCCAGAAACCAAAGATTCCTATAACTAAACAAAAACATGACTTAAAACAAAAACATGATTACACAGACATGACAAACCCTTTATTTGTTGAATCAAAAATACTGAAATTCCACGACATAGTGAATTTGCAAACAGCTAAAATTATACACAAAGCAAACTACAACCTGCTACCCAAGAATATACAACAATTCTTCTCAAAAAATATAATCTTAGAGAAAAATGTAATTTAAAACATTTGTATGCACGTACAACACTTAAGACCTTCAGATCGCAAAAAGCCGCTGCCTGACCAGGGCTCAGAAAATCTGCAGAGACTCCTCCCACCCCCACCAAGGACTGTTTTCACTGCTGGACTCTAGAAAGAGGTTCCGCAGCCTCCGTAGCAGAACCTCCAGGTTCTGTAACAGCTTCTTCCCTCAGGCTGTCAGACTCTTGAACGCATCATAATAATCCCCTCAATTCCCCCCAAAAATGGATTAACTGGCTGGAATATAAAGACAATATAACATACATCCATAAATGTGGATGCATATGCAAAAGTGCAATATATTTATCTGTACAGTAATCTATTTATTTATATCTGCACCTTATTGCTTTTTTATTCTGCACTACCATGAGCTAATGCAACGAAATTTTGTTCTTATCTGTACTGTAAAGTTCAAATTTGAATGACAATAAAAAGGAAGTCTAAGTCTAAGTAAATCAGTATGTGGAATCAAACAATGTACTAATATGATCCACTTCAAGAAACTCTTCAAACTTAAAGTGTTTACAAAGTACAAAGAAGAAGAACCATGATAAACATTCTGAATTTATTTCATCCATCCATCCGTTCATTTTTTCAAAATAATCTTACTCATCTCCCCGTGTGAAATGTAACTTACTTCACCGAGTATTATTTGTTTATTTATTTATTTGTATTGTGATTACTTATGGAGCATATTGTGAATAAATTGAGAACAAAAGTTTTAGCAACTGTTATGTAAAAGAAAAGGGGTAGGATTAAATAAGCTCTGCTTCTTCCTACTCCTTTTCCAACATGTTGAAAAGAGAAACTGGAAACTGTGATGTGTCATGTTGTATGCATGCATGTTCCGAATAAACTCAAACTCAAACTCTGGGGCTGAAAAAACCCCATCAGGACCCCTTGAGTTCACTAATAAAACATAACACACTTCACTTTTTTACAGTAGCTGGGTTATATAGCCTATTTTTTATTTTTTTTAAAAAGGCCCTGAGAAGGACACGAATGCTGCTAGGCTGCCTTCACAATGGTAACTTGGCGTTCACGTTGCTGTTTTTTTCTCATGGCTGCAGAGTAAACAACAAAACATGTGGTTTAGATTCCACATAAAAGCTGTGATTTTTCCGTCTATAGTCGGAAATCTGTCTTTTTTTTTTAATAAAACAATTTCCGTTTTTCTTCGTTTTTTCTGACCTACAGTGTGTGTTAAAAGCTTGATCCCTCTCTTTGCCATACCTGCCAATAACTATGGTTTTCCCGTCATGGATACGGTTTTTGATAATCCAGTGGTAAAAACTGTGGACCAGCTCTATACTCTCGGCAGGGTCCTTGAGGGTGCATGGGAGTTTGCCCAACCAGTCTACATGTGCTTTGTGGACTTGGAGAAGGCATTCGACCGTGTCCCTCGGGAAGTCCTGTGGGGAGTGCTCAGAGAGTATGGGGTTTTGGACTGTCTGATTGTGGCGGTCCGCTCCCTGTATGATCAGTGTCAGAGCTTGGTTCGCATTGCCGGCAGTAAGTCGGATACGTTTCCGGTGAGGGTTGGACTCCGCCAAGGCTGCCCTTTGTCACCGATTCTGTTCATAACTTTTATGGACAGAATTTCTAGGCGCAGTCAAGGCGTTGAGGGGATCCGGTTTGGTGGCTGCAGGATTAGGTCTCTGCTTTTTGCAGATGATGTGGTCCTGATGGCTTCATCTGGCCAGGATCTTCAGCTCTTACTGGATCGGTTCGCAGCTGAGTGTGAAGCGACTGGGATGAGAATCAGCACCTCCAAGTCCGAGTCCATGGTTCTCGCCCGGAAAAGGGTGGAGTGCCATCTCCGGGTTGGGGAGGAGATCTTGCCCCAAGTGGAGGAGTTCAAGTACCTCGGAGTCTTGTTCATGAGTGAGGGAAGAGTGGATCGTGAGATCGACAGGCGGATCGGTGCGGCGTCTTCAGTAATGCGGACGCTGTATCGATCCGTTGTGGTGAAGAAGGAGCTGAGCCGGAAGGCAAAGCTCTCAATTTACCGGTCGATCTACGTTCCCATCCTCACCTATGGTCATGAGCTTTGGGTTATGACCGAAAGGACAAGATCACGGGTACAAGCGGCCGAAATGAGTTTCCTCCGCCGGGTGGCGGGGCTCTCCCTTAGAGATAGGGTGAGAAGCTCTGTCATCCGGGGGGAGCTCAAAGTAAAGCCTCTGCTCCTCCACATCAAGAGGAGCCAGATGAGGTGGTTCGGGCATCTGGTCAGGATGTCACCCGAGCGCCTCCCTAAGGAGGTGTTTAGGGCATGTCCGACCGGTAGGAGGCCACGAGGAAGACCCAGGACACGTTGGGAAGACTATGTCTCCCGGCTGGCCTGGGAACGCCTCGGGATCCCCCGGGAGGAGCTGGACGAAGTGGCTGGGGAGAGGGAAGTCTGGGCTTCCCTGCTTAGGCTGCTGCCCCCGCGACCCGACCTCGGATAAGCGGAAGAAGATGGATGGATGGCAGTGGTAAAAACTGCGGTTTTCCATTAAAAATTATTACCGTATTTTTCGGACTATAAGACGCACTCAAAATAATTTTTTTCCCCTCAAAACTCGACAGTGCGCTTTATAACCCGGCGCGCCTAATGTACGGAATAATTCTGGTTTTGCTTACCGACCTTGAAGCAATTTTATTTGGTACATGGTGTAATGATAAGTGTGACCAGTAGATGGCAGTCACACATAAGACAAACGTGTTAAAGTCAAAGTACCAATGATTGTCACACACACACTAGGTGTGGCAAAATTATTCTCTGCATTTGACCCATCACCCTTGTTCACCCCCTGGGAGGTGAGGGGAGCAGTGAGCAGCAGCGGTGTCCGCGCCCGGGAATCATTTTTGGTGATTTAACCCCCAATTCCAACCCTTGATGCTGAGTGCCAAACAGGGAGGTAATGGGTCCAATTTTTTATAGTCTTTGGTATGACTCGGCCGGGGTTTGAACTCACAACCTACCGATCTCAGGGCGGACACTCTAACCACTAGGCCACAGTAGACTGCAATATAGAACATTACACACGGCGCTCAAAAATCTATCAAAATGTTTTAGTAGGACTTTGGTAAGCTATGAAGCCACACCACTTGATGGATTGTACTGTGCTTCAACATAGGAGTATTATTATGGTGTGTGTATATGGTAAGACATATTATCTGGCGTTTTGTTTGGCAATATTATGCAAAATTAACTTTTCTTACCTTCTGCTGATCTGTATTTGGGATCTGCATAAATCCTGAAAAAATGCGCACGTCCGCCTTTGTAGGCTGTGGCGACACCGTAGTCAATAAGCTTCTTATTATTCTGTACTTATTTTGGGACATTCATCCTCCGCTGTTGTCATTTCTAATATAAAGTAGTGTAAAGTTCTTATATCTGTCAGTAAACTCGCCATGACAGCACTAAAACATACCGGTGTAGTGAGTTTACATAATCCACCCAAGGAACTTTAGTTATTAGAGAGTTCCGGTAGGACGGTTTCCGGCTTTGTCGTTGTTTCCGGATGAGGAGATGCTGCTCCGTTATTGATTGAAGTAAAGTCTGAATGTCATTAAAACAGTTAGCGCCATCTTGACACTTCTTCCACTCCCGTCCTTGCACGCTACAACAAAGATGACGGGGAGAAGACGCTGTTGAAGGTGAGCCACGTAAATAAGACCGCCCACAATACGGCGCATCCTGAAGCGACTGTCAGAAAGTGACTCGAAGATGATCTGTAAAACATCATCTATGTCTCCATGGAGTCAAAGAGGGAGTCGAAGAGACAGAAATTGGCTATAAAATCCAAGGCAGAATCAACTAAAGCAGAAACAAAAAGGAAAATGCAAGCTGCTCAGAAATTTGCCAGGAAGGAAAGCAAAAATGCCAAAGCAATGTGTAAATAATGTCAATAACTAGATCAACTATCTGGGGCTGTGAAGTGAATACTAGTAATGTTGTAAATACTGTATAGAGTAGGCTAACCCATGTGGTTCCTGTGGATGTGAACATAATTACTGTAGTGACTAAATAACATAGTGACTGAAACAGACAAAGTAATGTGTAAATAATGTAAATAACTAGATGAACCATGTGTGGCTGTGAAGTGAACACTAGTAATGTTGTAAATACTGTATAGGGTAGGCTAACCCATGTGGTTCCTGTGGATGTGAACACAAGTTGTAATTACTGTAGTGACTAAATAACATAGTGGCTGAAACAGACAAAGTAATGTGTAAATAATGTCAATAACTAGATAAACAATCTGTGGCTATAAAGTGAACACTAGTAATGTTGTAAATACTGTATAGAGTAGGCTAACCCATGTGGTTCCTGTTGATGTGAACATATTTACTGTAGTGACTAAATAACATAGTGACTGAAACAGACATAGTGATTCATTTAGATGAATGGGTTATGTATTTATGTCAACTCTGTTCATCATATTTCAGTTCTTTAAAAACTAAAACATCTTTAAATGGTGCTCTTTTTTTTCCAAATTTTTACATGTTCAATTGCTGAAAAACCTGGTGCTTCGTTTTAAAAAACGGGGTCTGTAACACGACAGTAAAACGGCTGATCGAACAAAACAGAAGACATCGACATGGACCCACAAGCTAGAAGTCCACTCAGCTAAACAGACTATACGGTGACGTTTTGGTGAATTTACAAGACTGAAACATTACAAAAAGAATGCAGTTGTAAGTAATAATACTAACACAGACACTTGTAAACGTATTAGCATATTAGCTAACGCCAACAACGCTAGCTTCATTACGTTACGATAGCACGTACAAATATGCATGAAAACACTCCTACGGACATCACACATGGGACGGTTAAGTAAGTAAGAGTTGTTTTAATTGTATTGTAAAACTTACAAACGTTGCTTGGAGCGATGGACGGAGAATCCATACGAGTAGAAACGCTATGGACAATTAGAAGACTTGTAGGCATTCGCCCTGTCGTGAGTGAACTCGTCCAAAAGGTGGCGCCATAGCACAAACAATAACACACCATTTTAAGTGTCTTTGCATGTGTTTAATGAAAAGTATTTGCTTTATGGCCGTCAGCGAAGAACAACCGTAGGGTTCAAAGCGTAGGGAAAAAAGTAGCGGCTTATAGTCCGGAATTTATGGTAGTTGCTGCAGCTTTTTATGACGGCGTTTGACATGATGGATCTTTTATGTTGGACAGGGCGGACAGTCCGACAGCGGGATGGGCCTCTCGTCTGACAACATGAATACTCTGAAGAGACTCGAGTCGCTGGCTGGCCGACCTCTGAGCATCATGGCTCTGGCGTGAGTACAATGCTATTTTGCACACTCGCATGTATATACTGTGCATGCTAGGGTTGTACGGTATACCGGTATTGGTATACAAACCCCGTTTCCATATGAGTTGGGAAATTGTGTTAGACGTAAATATAAACGGAATACAATGATTTTCAAATCCTTTTCAACCCATATTCAATTGAATGCACTACAAAGACAAGATATTTGACGTTCAAACTCATAAACTTTATTTTTTTTTGCAAATAATAATTAACTTAGAATTTCATGGCTGCAACACGTGCCAAAGTAGTTGGGAAAGGGCATGTTCACCACTGTGTTACATCACCTTTTCTTTTAACAAACTCAATAAACGATTGGGAACTGAGGAAACTAATTGTTGAAGCTTTGAAAGTGGAATTCTTTTCCATTCTTGTTTTATGTAGAGCTTCAGTCGTCTGTCTCCGCTGTCATATTTTACGCTTCATAATTCGCCACACATTTTCAATGGGAGACAGGTCTGGACTGCAGGCGGGCCAGGAAAGTACCCGCACTCTTTTTTTACAAAGCCACGCTGTTATAACACGTGCTGAATGTGGCTTGTCATTGTCTTGCTGAAATAAGCAGGGGCGTCCATGATAAAGACGGCGCTTAGATGGCAGCATATGTTGTTCCAAAAAGTGTATGTACCTTTCAGCAATAATGGTGCCTTCACAGATGTGTAAGTTACCCATGCCTTGGGCACTAATCCACCCCCATACCATCACAAATGCTGGCTTTTGAACTTTGTGTCGATAACAGTCTGGATGGTTCGCTTCCCCTTTGGTCCGGATGACACGATGTCGAATATTTCCAAAAACAATTTGAAATGTGGACTCGTCAGACCACAGAACACTTTTCCACTTTGCATGAGTCCATCTTAGATGATCTTGGGCCCAGAGAAACCGGCGGCGTTTCTGGATGTTGTTGATAAATGGCTTTGGCTTTGCATAGTAGAGCTTTAACTTGCACTTACAGATGTAGCGACCAACTGTATTTAGTGACAGTGGTTTTCTGAAGTGTTCCTGAGCTCATGTGGTGATATCCTTTAGAGATTGATGTCGGTTTTTGATACAGTGCCGTCTGAGGGATCGAAGGTCACGGTCATTCAATGTTGGTTTCCGGCCATGCCGCTTACGTGGAGTGATTTTTCCAGATTCTCTGAACCTTTTGATGATATTATGGACCGTAGATGTTGAAATACCTCAATTTCTTGCAATTGCACTTTGAGAAACGTTGTTCTTAAACTGTTTGACTATTTGCTCACGCAGTTGTGGACAAAGGGGTGTACCTCGCCCCATCCTTTCTTGTGAAAGACTGAGCATTTTTTGGGAAGCTGTTTTTATACCCAATCATGGCACCCACCTTTTCCCAATTAGCCTGCACACCTGTGGGATGTTCCAAATAAGTGTATGATGAGCACTCCTCAACTTTATCAGTATTTATTGCCATCTTTCCCAACTTCTTTGTCACGTGTTGCTGGCATCAAATTCTAAAGTTAATGATTATTTGCAAAAAAAAAAAAGTTTATCAGTTTGAACATCAAATATGTTGTCTTTGTGGCATATTCAACTGAATATGGGTTGAAAATGATTTGCAAATCATTGTATTCCGTTTATATTTACATCTAACACAATTTCCCAACTCATATGGAAACGGGGTTTGTAGTACCGCGGTACTAATGAATCATGTCAAAAAGACAGCCAAAAGAGGTTGGTAGATAAGAATGCATTTAAAGGTAAAATATAGTGTCAATTAGACTTAAACAAACTTTAATGATCCACAAGGGAAATTGCAGGAAATGTAGCCTTGATTTTCTAAATTGTCTTTCGGGGTTTTGCGTGGCGTGATGGAAATGTTCCTTTTTTTTTTCTTCTTCTCTCCGTTTCCCTTTTTTTGTTTCTCAAAGGGTGCTCGCATGCCTGTAATTGTGCACATGCTATAAATGCCATTCCGAGGAGGCCCAACAACACCCGGTTGAATGTGTCACTGTTTAGTTTTAGGACTAAAATGCTATTTATTGCCATTCCCAGCAAAAAAATGATTTATAGTATGACTCATGTCTCTTAACTATCACTTGATGGCGGCCTACGGTGGTCCGCTCTCTCCGCAATCTGTAGCTCATCAGAATCAATTTAAGATGTGAGAGGGCAATAAATGTAAGCTGGGACTGGAAATGTCCCCTACCATGCAACATGTACTTTTTAATGATGTTCTAACAATAATGTGGCCCCCTACAGTTTGTTTATGCGTGAGAAAAATATTTCATCTCCCTCACATTTCTACTGAGGTCATGAAGGAAAAGTGTACATTCCCAGTGTCCACCACTTCAGGGGGGGGGGGGGAAGCTTCAGTAGCCTTTTATAAAATAACTTGCATGAGGTTTTTGCATGTACAACTGACTGTCGCCATGGAGACGCTGATTTCCCTCCACGTTCATGTCATCGTGCTCCGACCCGTGGCATTGTGCTATGTGTACTGCTGGGCAATGTAGAAGCACTCCTGCAGTGCCACCTACAATGGGGGAAAAAAAGTGCGATGGTGATCTATCTGCAAATAAATGCATGTTGCAAGAATTTTTTTTCAATTATTATTTTTATTGTCTCTGGTTCTGCTGGCTCCAAATAAGCACTTAAATCATTCTTCATCTCAAAGGAGGAATTGATTAACAGACAATGTCTAATATTCACCAGGAGTCCCGACAAAACCCAAAAATGGCAGAATTTTTTTATTTTTTCAAAAACTAAAATGTCGTAAGGGCCGAAAAATTTGAAATCAAACCGTGGAGGCATTGCGGAGATATTTATAAAAAAATCTTGCCTTCCTTTGTGCTGTTTGGAATTTTGTTCACGTGTGACGTCAGTGGATTATCCATATATGATAGAAATTAGGGTTGTCTCGATACCAAAATGTATTTCGATACTTTTCTAAATTAAGGGCACCACAAAAAATTGCTTCATTGGCTTTATTTTAACAAAAAATCTTAGGGTACATTAAACATATGTTTATTATTGTAATCGAAGAACAATTTTAAATCAAATAGTGAACATTCTAGACAACTTGTCTTTTAGTAGTAAGTAAACAAACAAAAACTCCTAATTAGTCTGCTGACATATGCAGTAACATATTGTGTCATTTATCTACCTATTATTTTGTCTATAATACGAGGGACAAACTGTAAAAATTGATTATTAATCCACTTGTTCATTGACTGTTAATATCTGCTTATTTTCTGTTTTAACATGTTCTATCTACACTTCTGTTAAAATGTAATAATCAATTATTCTTCTCTTCTTTGATACTTTACATTAGTTTTGGATGATACCACACATTTAGGTATCGATCCGATACCAAGTAGTTATAGGATCATACATTGGTCATATTCAAAGTCCTCATGTGTCCAGGGACGTATTTCCTGAATTTATAAACATAATATAATTTTTTTTTAAATTAAAGATTTTGTGACGATAAAAAATCATAGTTGTATCGACTAGATACACTCTTGTACTTGGTATCATTACAGTGGATGTCAGGTGTAGATCCACCCATGGCGTTTGTTTACATTGTAACGCCGGTGAGCTACGGTGTGTAGTGAAGCATGTTTAGCTATTCCTTGACCTGCAGGGATAATGATACTTGTAAGAAACGTACTTTGTCGCCATGGAGCCAAAGATTAGTGATATACAAGAAGCTAAAACACTGCCGATTGCGGATGGACATCAGCCGCTAACTAAATGAAACGGTGAGTAATGAAGTACTTTAATAAAAGTGGGTTAGAAATGTGTAGATGATATGTCAGCAATGTTGGCTCGATTTGTTGTGTAGCCAGCTTAGTCTTCTACTGTAAGAAAATAGCGTAATCGTCCTACGGCAAAACGAAAACATTTTTTCCTAAAAATACAACTTTTAACTGGGTCAGTGTCTACTGTGTTTGGCAATAGATGAGTAAGTTATATAATCCGTCATTACCTTCGCGATGTAGCTTAGTTTATAGCATTGAACTGAGCAGAAGCATTATTTACATGATACAGAATAGAAAAGCCCTTTATTGTCAAAATGCATATGTAGCATTATAAAGTTACAGACTCTGTAGAAGTTTAGCCTTAGCCAGCCTATATTTTCAACCTGTACGTCAGCCGGGTTTCCTCACTTTCGTCCACCCACATCGCATTCTACATATTTCATATTGCTATGAAGGTTTTTGTTACTACATTATATATATACTTGCAGTGTGTATATTGTACATATTGCATATTGTTATGAAGGTGTCTGCTACTACATTATATATATAAACATGCAGTGGGTATATTGTACATATTACATATTGTTATGAAGGTGTCTGTTACTACATTATATATATACTTGCAGTGTGTATATTGTACATATTACATATTGTTATGAAGGTGTATGTTACTACATTATATATATATATATACTTGCAGTGGGTATATTGTACACATTACATATTGTAATGAAGGTGTCTGCTACTACATTATATATATATATAATTGCAGTGTGTATATTGTACATATTACATATTGTTATGAAGGTGTCTGTTACTACATTATATATATACTTGCAGTGTGTATATTGTACATATTACATATTGTTATGAAGGTGTCTGTTACTACATTATATATATACTTGCAGTGTGTATATTGTACATATTACATATTGTTATGAAGGTGTCTGTTACTACATTATATATATACTTGCAGTGTGTATATTGTACACATTACATATTGTAATGAAGGTGTCTGCTACTACATTATATATATATAATTGCAGTGTGTATATTGTACATATTACATATTGTTATAAAGGTGTCTGTTACGACATTATATATATAAATGCAGTGTGTATATTGTACATATTACATATTGTTATGAAGGTGTATGTTACTACATTATATATATATATACTTGCAGTGTGTATATTGTACATATTACATATTGTTATGAAGGTGTCTGTTACTACATTATATATATACTTGCAGTGTGTATATTGTACAAAATTACATATTGTTATGAAGGTGTCTGCTACTACATTATATATATAATTGCAGTGTGTATATTGTACATATTACATATTGTTATAAAGGTGTATGTTACTACATTATATATATATATGTATACTTGCAGTGGGTATATTGTACATATTACATATTGTTATGAAGGTGTCTGTTACTACATTATATATATACTTGCAGTGTGTATTTTGTACATATTACATATTGTTATGAAGGTGTCTGCTACTACATTATATATATATATAAATGCAGTGTTTATATTGTACATATTACATATTGTTATGAAGGTGTATGTTACTACATTATATATATATATATATATATATGTATATATATATACATGTATATATATATATATATATATATATATATATATATATATATATATATATATATATACTTGCAGTGGGTATATTGTACATATTACATATTGTTATGAAGGTGTCTGTTACTACATTATATATATATACTTGCAGTGTGTATATTGTACATATTACATATTGTTATGAAGGTGTCTGTTACTACATTATATATATACTTGCAGTGTGTATATTGTACACATTACATATTGTAATGAAGGTGTCTGCTACTACATTATATATATATAATTGCAGTGTGTATATTGTACATATTACATATTGTTATAAAGGTGTCTGTTACGACATTATATATATAAATGCAGTGTGTATATTGTACATATTACATATTGTTATGAAGGTGTATGTTACTACATTATATATATATATACTTGCAGTGTGTATATTGTACATATTACATATTGTTATGAAGGTGTCTGTTACTACATTATATATATACTTGCAGTGTGTATAGTGCACATATTACATATTGTTATGAAGGTGTCTGTTACTACATTATATATATACTTGCAGTGTGTATATTGTACATATTACATATTGTTATGAAGGTGTCTGCTACTACATTATATATATAATTGCAGTGTGTATATTGTGCATATTACATATTGTTATAAAGGTGTATGTTACTACATTATATATATATATATATATATATATATATATATATATATGTATACTTGCAGTGTGTATATTGTACATATTACATATTGTTATGAAGGTGTCTGTTACTACATTATACATATACTTGCCGTGTGTATATTGTACACATTACATATTGTAATGAAGGTGTCTGCTACTACATTATATATATATAATTGCAGTGTGTATATTGTACATATTACATATTGTTATAAAGGTATCTGTTACGACATTATATATATAAATGCAGTGTGTATATTGTACATATTACATATTGTTATGAAGGTGTATGTTACTACATTTTATATATATATATACTTGCAGTGTGTATATTGTACATATTACATATTGTTATGAAGGTGTCTGTTACTACATTATATATATACTTGCAGTGTGTATATTGTACATATTACATATTGTTATGAAGGTGTCTGCTACTACATTATATATATAATTGCAGTGTGTATATTGTACATATTACATATTGTTATAAAGGTGTATGTTACTACATTATATATATATATATGTATACTTGCAGTGGGTATATTGTACATATTACATATTGTTATGAAGGTGTCTGTTACTACATTATATATATACTTGCAGTGTGTATTTTGTACATATTACATATTGTTATGAAGGTGTCTGCTACTACATTATATATATATATAAATGCAGTGTTTATATTGTACATATTACATATTGTTATGAAGGTGTATGTTACTACATTATATATATATATATATATATATATGTATATATATATATGTATATATGTATGTATATATATATATACATGTATATATATATATATATATATATATATATATATATATATATATATATATATATATATATATATATATATATATATATACTTGCAGTGGGTATATTGTACATATTACATATTGTTATGAAGGTGTCTGTTACTACATTATATATATATGCTTGCAGTGTGTATATTGTACATATTACATATTGTTATGAAGGTGTCTGTTACTACATTATATATATACTTGCAGTGTGTATATTGTACACATTACATATTGTAATGAAGGTGTCTGCTACTACATTATATATATATAATTGCAGTGTGTATATTGTACATATTACATATTTTTATGAAGGTGTATGTTACTACATTATATATATATATAATTGCAGTGTGTATATTGTACATATTACATATTGTTATAAAGGTGTCTGTTACGACATTATATATATAAATGCAGTGTGTATATTGTACATATTACATATTGTTATGAAGGTGTATGTTACTACATTATATATATATATACTTGCAGTGTGTATATTGTACATATTACATATTGTTATGAAGGTGTCTGTTACTACATTATATATATACTTGCAGTGTGTATAGTGCACATATTACATATTGTTATGAAGGTGTCTGTTACTACATTATATATATACTTGCAGTGTGTATATTGTACATATTACATATTGTTATGAAGGTGTATGTTACTACATTTTATATATATATATATATATATATATATATGTATATATATATGTATATATGTATGTATATATATATACATGTATATATATATATATATATATATATATATATATATATATATATATATATATATATATACTTGCAGTGGGTATATTGTACATATTACATATTGTTATGAAGGTGTCTGTTACTACATTATATATATATACTTGCAGTGTGTATATTGTACATATTACATATTGTTATGAAGGTGTCTGTTACTACATTATATATATACTTGCAGTGTGTATATTGTACACATTACATATTGTAATGAAGGTGTCTGCTACTACATTATATATATATAATTGCAGTGTGTATATTGTACATATTACATATTTTTATGAAGGTGTATGTTACTACATTATATATATATATAATTGCAGTGTGTATATTGTACATATTACATATTGTTATAAAGGTGTCTGTTACGACATTATATATATAAATGCAGTGTGTATAATGTACATATTACATATTGTTATGAAGGTGTATGTTACTACATTATATATATACTTGCAGTGTGTATATTGTACACATTACATATTGTAATGAAGGTGTCTGCTACTACATTATATATATATAATTGCAGTGTGTATATTGTACATATTACATATTGTTATAAAGGTGTCTGTTACGACATTATATATATAAATGCAGTGTGTATATTGTACATATTACATATTGTTATGAAGGTGTATGTTACTACATTATATATATATATACTTGCAGTGTGTATATTGTACATATTACATATTGTTATGAAGGTGTCTGTTACTACATTATATATATACTTGCAGTGTGTATAGTGCACATATTACATATTGTTATGAAGGTGTCTGTTACTACATTATATATATATACTTGCAGTGTGTATATTGTACATATTACATATTGTTATGAAGGTGTCTGTTACTACATTATATATATACTTGCAATGTGTATATTGTACACATTACATATTGTAATGAAGGTGTCTGCTACTACATTATATATATATAATTGCAGTGTGTATATTGTACATATTACATATTGTTATAAAGGTGTCTGTTACGACATTATATATATAAATGCAGTGTGTATATTGTACATATTACATATTGTTATGAAGGTGTATGTTACTACATTATATATATATATACTTGCAGTGTGTATATTGTACATATTACATATTGTTATGAAGGTGTCTGTTACTACATTATATATATACTTGCAGTGTGTATAGTGCACATATTACATATTGTTATGAAGGTGTCTGTTACTACATTATATATATACTTGCAGTGTGTATATTGTACATATTACATATTGTTATGAAGGTGTATGTTACTACATTATATATATATATACTTGCAGTGTGTATATTGTACATATTACATATTGTTATGAAGGTGTCTGTTACTACATTATATATATACTTGCAGTGTGTATAGTGCACATATTACATATTGTTATGAAGGTGTCTGTTACTACATTATATATATACTTGCAGTGTGTATATTGTACATATTACATATTGTTATGAAGGTGTCTGCTACTACATTATATATATAATTGCAGTGTGTATATTGTACATATTACATATTGTTATAAAGGTGTATGTTACTACATTATATATATATATATATATATATATATATATATATATATATATATATATATATATATATATATATATATATATATATGTATACTTGCAGTGTGTATATTGTACATATTACATATTGTTATGAAGGTGTCTGTTACTACATTATACATATACTTGCCGTGTGTATATTGTACACATTACATATTGTAATGAAGGTGTCTGCTACTACATTATATATATATAATTGCAGTGTGTATATTGTACATATTACATATTGTTATAAAGGTATCTGTTACGACATTATATATATAAATGCAGTGTGTATATTGTACATATTACATATTGTTATGAAGGTGTATGTTACTACATTATATATATATATACTTGCAGTGTGTATATTGTACATATTACATATTGTTATAAAGGTGTATGTTACTACATTATATATATATATGTATACTTGCAGTGGGTATATTGTACATATTACATATTGTAATGAAGGTGTCTGCTACTACATTATATATATATAATTGCAGTGTGTATATTGTACATATTACATATTGTTATGAAGGTGTCTGTTACTACATTATATATATATATATATATATATATATATATATATATATATATATATATATATATATATATATATATATATATGTGTATATATATATGTATATATGTATGTATATATATATACATGTATATATATATATATATATATATATATATATATACTTGCAGTGGGTATATTGTACATATTACATATTGTTATGAAGGTGTCTGTTACTACATTATATATATATACTTGCAGTGTGTATATTGTACATATTACATATTGTTATGAAGGTGTCTGTTACTACATTATATATATACTTGCAGTGTGTATATTGTACACATTACATATTGTAATGAAGGTGTCTGCTACTACATTATATATATATAATTGCAGTGTGTATATTGTACATATTACATATTGTTATAAAGGTGTCTGTTACGACATTATATATATAAATGCAGTGTGTATATTGTACATATTACATATTGTTATGAAGGTGTATGTTACTACATTATATATATATATACTTGCAGTGTGTATATTGTACATATTACATATTGTTATGAAGGTGTCTGTTACTACATTATATATATACTTGCAGTGTGTATAGTGCACATATTACATATTGTTATGAAGGTGTCTGTTACTACATTATATATATACTTGCAGTGTGTATATTGTACACATTACATATTGTAATGAAGGTGTCTGCTACTACATTATATATATATAATTGCAGTGTGTATATTGTACATATTACATATTGTTATAAAGGTGTCTGTTACGACATTATATATATAAATGCAGTGTGTATATTGTACATATTACATATTGTTATGAAGGTGTATGTTACTACATTATATATATATATACTTGCAGTGTGTATATTGTACATATTACATATTGTTATGAAGGTGTCTGTTACTACATTATATATATACTTGCAGTGTGTATAGTGCACATATTACATATTGTTATGAAGGTGTCTGTTACTACATTATATATATACTTGCAGTGTGTATATTGTACATATTACATATTGTTATGAAGGTGTCTGCTACTACATTATATATATAATTGCAGTGTGTATATTGTACATATTACATATTGTTATAAAGGTGTATGTTACTACATTATATATATATATATATATATATATATATATATATATATATATATATGTATACTTGCAGTGTGTATATTGTACATATTACATATTGTTATGAAGGTGTCTGTTACTACATTATACATATACTTGCCGTGTGTATATTGTACACATTACATATTGTAATGAAGGTGTCTGCTACTACATTATATATATATAATTGCAGTGTGTATATTGTACATATTACATATTGTTATAAAGGTATCTGTTACGACATTATATATATAAATGCAGTGTGTATATTGTACATATTACATATTGTTATGAAGGTGTATGTTACTACATTATATATATATATACTTGCAGTGTGTATATTGTACATATTACATATTGTTATGAAGGTGTATGTTACTACATTATATATATATATATATACTTGCAGTGTGTATATTGTACATATTACATATTGTTATGAAGGTGTCTGTTACTACATTATATATATACTTGCAGTGTGTATATTGTACATATTACATATTGTTATGAAGGTGTCTGCTACTACATTATATATATAATTGCAGTGTGTATATTGTACATATTACATATTGTTATAAAGGTGTATGTTACTACATTATATATATATATGTATACTTGCAGTGGGTATATTGTACATATTACATATTGTTATGAAGGTGTCTGTTACTACATTATATATATACTTGCAGTGTGTATTTTGTACATATTACATATTGTTATGAAGGTGTCTGCTACTACATTATATATATATATAAATGCAGTGTTTATATTGTACATATTACATATTGTTATGAAGGTGTATGTTACTACATTATATATATATATATATATATATGTATATATATATATGTATATATGTATGTATATATATATACATGTATATATATATATATATATATATATATATATACTTGCAGTGGGTATATTGTACATATTACATATTGTTATGAAGGTGTCTGTTACTACATTATATATATATACTTGCAATGTGTATATTGTACATATTACATATTGTTATGAAGGTGTCTGTTACTACATTATATATATACTTGCAGTGTGTATATTGTACACATTACATATTGTAATGAAGGTGTCTGCTACTACATTATATATATATAATTGCAGTGTGTATATTGTACATATTACATATTGTTATAAAGGTGTCTGTTACGACATTATATATATAAATGCAGTGTGTATATTGTACATATTACATATTGTTATGAAGGTGTATGTTACTACATTATATATATATATACTTGCAGTGTGTATATTGTACATATTACATATTGTTATGAAGGTGTCTGTTACTACATTATATATATACTTGCAGTGTGTATAGTGCACATATTACATATTGTTATGAAGGTGTCTGTTACTACATTATATATATACTTGCAGTGTGTATATTGTACATATTACATATTGTTATGAAGGTGTCTGCTACTACATTATATATATAATTGCAGTGTGTATATTGTACATATTACATATTGTTATAAAGGTGTATGTTACTACATTATATATATATATGTATACTTGCAGTGTGTATATTTTACATATTAC